>NC_064420.1:2572500-2750000 GCF_023375975.1 Astyanax mexicanus | reverse complement strand
GTCAGTCCTAGTGTGTGTGTGTGTGTGTGTGTGTGTGTGTGTGTGTGTGTGTAAATGTGGACGTGAGGCATCTGTTTGCTCTGCAGTTTCCTCTGTCTGACCCTCACCGGCCCCACAGCCCCGCCCCTCAAACACACAGTCACGCCCCTCTAACCCACAGCCACGCCCCTCTAACCCACAGCCACGCCCCCACCTCACACTGCTTATAGACCCTTCAGCTAAACCCCACAGTCAGTCCGATCACCCCGACACCAAACCTCAAATTTCTACATGTGTTCATACCAAGCACATACAGGTGTTTATGATATAATAAAAAATTAAAATATCATTAAAAAGTTACTTTATTTCAGTAATTCAGTTAAAAATGTGAAACTCATTTATTACATAGATGTATTACACTCAGAGCCAATTACATTACTATAAATTACAGCCAATAAAAAAAAAAATCAGTGTCTCAGAAAATTAGAATTAGAATATTATATAAGAACAACTGGTACGTTTGACAGAGTGGGCATGGTGCCAAGTCCTGCTGGAAAATGGAATCCGCATCTCCATAAAAGTTGTCAGTAGAGGGAAGCATTAAGACTTTAGACTTTATATAACATAATTTACTGATGGTCAGCGATGGTTTATTATCCTTTATTATCCTTAACTGTGTGGAATGGCACAACCAGTGTACTGGTACATAATACATAATACAGGTAGGCAGGTAGGCAGGTAGGCTGTCTCTGCTGCAGTGCTGCTAGCCAATCAGAGTCAATATGTTTGCATGTATGAATATATTTATGAGCAAGAGCCGAAATCCTGTCTTTCTTCAGAGACCACTGATCCAGTGAACTAAAGCAGGGTTATACAGAAACACCGGAGCACATGGCATTTATTCATACTAGAGACCAGGGGTGGGCAATATTATATCGTATACAATATATCATGACACAGAAATACCATGACATTAAAAATCCATATCGTGATAATAGGGATGGTTTGTCTTAAACGTAGTCCATTATTTACTGTGAAGCTTTATGTGTATTTATTGTATAATTGTTTTAGTTTATAGTTTTTGTTTGCAGTTTAACATGCATGAAAATATTCTTCAATATATTTTGCTGCATTATATTATTTTATGCTATATTATTTATTTTGCCACATTTTGATTATACTGTTATACTATTCTACTATATTCCTGAAATTAATTAATTATTTTTCTGTTTTCCTATTTTGCCAAGTATATCGTTATCGCAAAAATACCCTGAAATATTGTGATATTATTTTAGAGCCATATCGCTCAGCCCTACCAGAGACACAACTAGACTGTTTAAAATGAATGAAACTAACGATGGAATGAGATGATCTTTAACAATGGTCAACACTTGACCATCTTGCCTATAAACTCTTCCAGCAGCCATTGGTCATTGGTTATTGGTTATTGGTCATTGGTCATTGGCCAGTGGTGCCAGAAAGCCCAAACCACTGCTGGTTCAGGATCCAGTGTTAGAGCCTCTGTGTTTGCACACCACCCCACTGAGTATTCCCATAACCCGCTGCCAAGCACAATAACCCACCGCGAGTAAAACCCAGCCGCAACACAAAGAGCTATTGTGTTTTTTTTCTTCTTCCTTTTCTCTTTCTTTTACTGATACTATTAACAATATCGAATGCTGAGCGTCGGGCCAGAATAAGCAGAGAGAAGTTCTGATCTGGGTACAGAGCAGAGCCTCTGCCTCGGCCGACGACGTCCCGCGGCCCACACTGCAAAGAAAACTGTTTTCCTTGGCTGCTTTTTCTTCATCATCCTACTCTCTCTCTCTCTTTCTCGCTCAGTAACAGCTGCTGACCTATTTAAGAAAAACACAAAAAGAGAAAGAGGGAGAGAAAACGTTTCACCTCCTGCACAGGAAGACTGCAGGCAGGGTTTCTGGCAGTAGAAATGTATATGCATTAAATGCGTTAAATGCGTTAAATGCACGAGCGCGAGAGTTTTCTGTGAGATGGCAAGGCTTTTAGCATGCTGTGGAGTTACACGAAAAACAGAGTTAAGAGAGGAAACACTATTTGGCTCCTTAAGTGTGTGTGTATATGAGTGTGAGCGAGAGCAAGCGAGAGCAAGCGCGAGAGAGCAGCAGCAGCAGCAGCAGCCGGTGAAAGGCGCGAGAGAAAGTGCTTGAAGGACTGGAGCTTTCACTGCCTCACTAAGAGCCTGGGAAGGTTTCCTCGGGGGTTACCAAATACAGCTTTGATTTCAGATAAACGCTCGCGCCGCGTGACGCCTTTTGATCACGCTGTCAAACGCCGCGTGAGTCACGCAGGTGCTACAGCCGAGGAAAACAGACGAAGTAACTGATCCTGAACAATAAATGTTGCTCAGTTTCCTCAAATTCCTTCTCACCTCGGAGAGCGCGAAGAGCACGACTGCATGACATGAACAAAATATTCTAATAGAAGTGTAAAAAAACAGGTTTTTCCATATAAAATATGAATGGAGTGGTCTAGTGGACTAATGCACTGCTACAATGATGCGCTGCTTTGGCATCAGCAGCCAGAGTCAGAGCGAGCAGAGCTGGTCTTGATTTTTTTTTTGCTGGATAGGTACAATAAATAATGCTTCTAGAGTAATGCTGGTCAGCACAGGCTTCTGTTAGCTGATGTTTCCCGAGCTGGGGATTCACTGCTTTCCTTATAGAGCACTGGATACCCAGTGATGTTGCATCATTACAATCCACTGCACTGTCCACCGTCTGTGGTAATGCCTTGTATGATGTATTTCTACATCTAAATGTTAAATTCCCAAACAAGCGTAGAAATAGAAAGTTCTATCCATCAGACACCCACTACCAGGCCTCACTCAAACTCCCATAATTAACATAGCCTTGCCATGAGCATGTTGGGCACCCAGCAGACTCTATTAATCAGCTGCTAAACGTCTGTAAGTGTGGTTTAATGTCTTTGCCTTGAGATCCGGACATGGAGCGGATCTATCCTCATCTTTCAGCTCTTGTGGGCCTGAGCTGGAGGGAACCTAACATGGTGGTTTAAATCCCTGTCATGTAGCTTCCCATCAGCAGTCGGAGCCCTGAGAGAGCACAACTGGCCTTGTAATTAGAGGAGCTACACAATGCAAAATAATACACTGAAGTGTCAAAAGACATGGGACACTGGGACCGCCCACAGTTGTGTATGTTGTCAGGTGTTATCTTGTGAGTAAGCTTGAACCCTAGCCAGCATGCTCATTGCAAGGCAGCGTGGTAAATTATGTCGCTGTCCAAAGAAAAACAAGTGTGTTAATTTTTGTTGATTTTAAGTTTACTACAACATTTGAACTGAAACTGTCCTTTACACTGTTTCAAAATGTCTTAATGAATGAATCTGAATAGAAATACTTCAAAATGACCTGAAATAAACTCTTTTTACATTGACTTTCATTACAGTTAACAAGGTTTTATCTCTCTCCTGTTAAAGCTGCTGTTTTGGAGATACATGGTTTTACAAATAAAAATAAGCAGATATAGTAAATGCAGTGTCGTGGCTGCGAGCAGTGAACACTGCACAGACTACACTCAGTGTGTAAACAGCATCGAGCAGCAGCAGAGACAGTATTTGCTCATAGCAGTAATTATTAACTGGAAAATATATCAGATTAAACTGCCCATTATCAGCAGTTTAGTTTAATAAGAAAAAAAAAAATTTGATAGCCGGGTTGGATAGAGACCGGACCACGTTCTCACCACAAGCGAACCACTCCAGGAAATAAAATCTGCATGTTGGGCGGAGCAGATTTCGGCAGAAGTTGGCGTCAAACTTGGTTGCGTAATTAATTGCGTAAAAAAATGAATTAAACCTATTACTGTTTCCAAATTAATCGCATGCGTTAATGTTAACGTTTAATCGAGAAAAGCTTATATATTAGAAAAATACTGAGAAAACAAAAGCTGCTACAGCTAAAAGCTACAAACTCATCGTCCTGAAAGCCACCCAGACGGAGCTTCCATTAAGCGTGACTATGCAGAATTGAAGGAATCAGTATGCAAGACCCAATGTGTTCCTGCCTGTGTGTGGTTTGCGTTTCATCTGTTTTTCCAGCTCTCCCCACCTCTGTCTCTCTAAGTGTGTGTGTGTGTCTTTGTCCTGCTGCCAGACAGAAAGGAAAAGCACAGGCCAGATTCAGCTTTAAAAGCACAACAAACTCAGGTCAAACCCCCACCCTGACTGCACCCCCCCACCTCCACCTCCACCCTCCAATAACCCCTCCTCCTTTACTCCAGCAGCCACCCCGGAACATTCTGGACGCTCTGCAGCCGAAGACTCGTAAAACTACAGCAGAACACCACCAGCAGCAACAGCAGCCATAACATTAACACCACCTCCTTTTTATTCCTTGTGTATCAGCTACCTGGTGCATATATAAGACATTTATATAAGGAATTGTATAATAACTACAGACAGTAGTTCTGTAGCCGATTCTTTGCATATTTTATGATTATTATCATCCTTCTTTCACTCTGTTCTTCTTTAAACAGGAGTGACCACCACAGAGGTGGTTCAATTGAGCAGGTGTGAAAACAGTAATCAAACTTTGGAGTGGTTCAATTGTGGTGAGAACATGATTTGGTCTCAATTAGACCCATCTGTCAAATATGCTCCTTTTAGTTGCGATAAACTGCTGATAAGATGCAGTTTAATCTGATATATTAGCCAAATATTGCAAAAAAAAACTCTCTCCATGTTGTTTACACACTATAAGTACGGTATGTGCAGCATTCACTGCTCACAGCCACACGACTATGTTTAATACATGTACATCTGTGCTACAAAGTAGTTTCACACTGCACAGATAGTTATACAGTCTGAACGCAGACTCAGGTAGCTGCACCGTTAAAATAGCAATTTGCCAAAGTCAGAGGTCACCTGGAAGATCAGATCTCTCTCCCTTCCATCACTGATATCTACACCAAAAGATGCATCCAAAAAGCCACCAGTAGCGTTGTAGACGACCCCACCCATCCCTTTACATTGTCTCTTAACTCTGATGCCATCTGGCAGAAGATACCAGAAAATCTGAGTCTCCAATACAAGACTCTGCAACAGCTTCTTCCCACAGACCATCAGACTTTTGTTGCATGTTTGCACCTTGTTTGTCTATGATGTACTGTTTACTCCATGATGCACTATGGGTCTAGAGGATACTGTGAGGCCCTGGCCACTGAAGAACAGACATAGCACACAGAAAATATAAGGAGGTGGTTTTAATGTTATGGCTGATAAATGTACACTAATACAAGAGTACAGGAACACTAAGTCGGGGGCAGTGCTGCTGTGTGTGATCTGGGAGAGCAGGGAGGAAGTTGTTGGCTGTGTTTTAACAGCAGCGCACTCACACAGTCACTGAGTGCTTCCTTCCTGAGTCATCAACAACACCTACACACACACACGCACACACACACACACACACACACAACCCTCCAAACTGAGGTTTATAACTCCCACAGTACATTAATAAAAAATGTTGTTACCTTTATTTTAATAATTATGTTATCTGTTAACAGACAATATGTCCAAATCTTTGTGGAAACCCATTTGACATATGTGCAAAGCCAGCCACAAAGCCAAGGACTAAACCAGCCTCAATACCAGTCACCAAACCCAACCTTAATGCCAGACACCAAACCCAACCTTAATGCCAGACACCAAACCAGCCTCAATACCAGTCACCAAACCCAACCTTAATGCCAGACACCAAACCAGCCTCAATACCAGTCACCAAACCCAACCTTAATGCCAGACACCAAACCAGCCTCAAAACCAGCCACCAAACCCAGCCACCAAACCCAGCCACTAAAGCCAGCCACCAAACCCAGCCACCAAACCCAGCCACCAAACCCAGCCACCAAACCCAGCCACCAAACCCAGCCACCAAACCCAGCCTGAATGCCAGCCATCAAACCCAGTCACCAAATCATCCTCAATGCCAGCCACCAAACCCAGCCTCAATGGCAGCCTCAATGGCAGCCTCAATGGCAGCCTCAATACCTAGCCACCAAGCCTAGCCACCAAGCCTAGCCACCAAGCCTAGCCACCAAAACCCAGCCACCAAAACCCAGCCACCAAAACCCAGCCACCAAAACCCAGCCACCAAAACCCAGCCACCAAAACCCAGCCACACTTCGCGTGTTATGCAAATCCATTAGCTCAAGTAACGTTCAATCAGCCATTCATTTAAACTCACTGTTAAACTGTTTTACCTTTTACAACAATATTGTCCAGTTGACACCAAAACCAGCCACCAAAACCAGCCACCAAAACCAGCCACCAAAACCAGCCACACTTTGCATGTTATGCACATTCATTAGCTGTAGACAGTGACTCAAGTAACGTTCAATCAGGGTTTGCAAGGCTCACCTAAGCCTAACCTAAAGGACTTTGCAACAGCTTCCTCCCACAGACCATCAGAATCCTCAACAAACAGAGACGGAGCTGCACTGTCCTGCCTTAAACTGTATTATCTTGTGAAACAATATTGTTCAGTTGGTCACAAAAACCAGCCAAAATACCCAGCCACAAAAACAGCCACAAAACCAGCCACACTTTGTGGGTTTTGCACCTTTATTGGCAGTAGCACTAACGTCCAGCCACCGGGCCGTCAGTATTCAGTATAGGTCCTCCTCAGGTCTTGATGACTACCTCATGGTGCTTTGTCATATTTTTTTTTCATGCTTTCTTAAAATGACCTAAGTGAACCTCCTCCCACACATCCCTCACTGCTGTCCACACACCACCTGTAGTGCTTTACACACGTGTTCTTCACACAGTTCCTCCAGCTTTCTGCTCCCAGCTTGTAGAAGTGGTGAGAGAGCCTCTTCATTCCTCAACACACTTCATGGCTTGATGAGAGAGTGAACGGTGTGTTCCCTCCCCTCCCTATACGCATTCATACACAATGCTCCTGCTGCAACACCAGCATCTATTCGTTTTATTATAATTAATAGCCTCCTCCTTCCAGCTGTGCTCTCACAGGCTCTTCCCTCTGGCCAGAGCTGCAACCACACAGTGAAAGAAGAGCAGAAAGCGTCCAGGAAGTGCAGTTAAACAAACGCTTCATTCAGAACACGGCAATAACTCCAGATAACGCAGATAGAGTTCCCCCTGTAATAAGCAGGTAATGCAATACCTCATTTAGCAACACATTAGAAGGACTTTGGATTAAAGCAGATTTGCAAGTCGGAAGCCGAGCGCAGTGCGAACTCTCGCCCCGCCGTCGCTCAGGCTGGTCTCAATCGGGTCCTGTGATATCAGCCAGCGCTGCAGAGCGTGCAGTCTGTGCGGATCTTTGCGGGGACTGCTAATTCAGCTCTGTTTGAAATTCACAACAGTCGGGGGGGCGGAGGGAGGCAGAGATTACTGAGACAAAGACTAAACGGCGGGAACAATGCAAATTGTGCTTCGGCACGTGGGATCTCCCACAGCTATTACCCCCCGAAGAATGGGGCTAATTACATTATTACAATGAGCTGTCTGATCAGTCGACAGTGAAGCTTAAATTGGGGAGGGTGGGGGTTTGGGGGGTGGTGTGGGTGGTTGGGGGTGGTGTACTCTGTGTAAACTGCCTAAAACGCAGCCAAGGACAGCAGGACATTAGCAAAAGCAAAGTCTATCATTTATAACAATCCAAAAAAATAAATAAATGTTATTTATTGTTGATGATTATGGCTTACAGCCAAAAATCAATGTCTCAGAAAATTAGAATTAGAACATAAAACCAATAAGTACTTTTAGCAGTGTGGGCAGTGTGCCAAGTCCTGCTGGAAAATGAAATCCAAACAAAACATCAAACAGCTCGGAATCAATTTTGATATCAAAATTAGAGACCAAGTAAAAAAATGATGAGTTTCTTGAATTTTACCAAATTGAAAACCTGAAGATGGATGATCACAAGCCATCAAAACAAGCTGAACTGCTTAAATTTTTGCACCAGGAGCAAAGCAGTTTTCCAAAAGCAGTGTGTAAGACTGGTGGAGGAGAACATGAACAGGATGCATGAAACCACCAAAGCCACCCAACCAAGCCACCCAACCAAGCCAACAAACCAAGCCACCAAACCCAGCCTCAATACCAGCCACCAAACCAACCTCAATGCCAGCCACCAAACCAGCCACTAAACCAGCCTCAAAACCAAGCCACCAAACCAAGCCACCAAACCCAGTCTCAACACCAGCCACCAAACCAACCTCAATGCCAGCCACCAAACCAGCCACCAAACCAAGCCACCAAACCAACAAACCCAGTCTCAATGCCAGCCACCAAACCCAGCCTCAATACCAGCCACAATATGCAGCCACTAAAAACTGTTGATTTGTGAACTCTTATAACTTAAATATGAATGAATATGAACTTGTCTTCTTTGCATTATTTGAGGTCTGGAAGTCTGGGAGAAATGTTGTTCTGTAGTTTATAGAATAAATCAACAATGTTTTTCAACATTTTACTCAAACATAAAGCTATAAATAGCAAAATCAGAGAAACTGATTCAGAAACTGAAGTGATTATTTAATTTTTTAAATAAAAATTGTATATCGTATCAAGCAAAATCAAGAAACCATGCAAGATATTTTGGCCATATCGTCCAGAACTAAAGGAAATCCCACACATTTCAGCACAGCAGCCACCGCTGTACCCCGTCTACCACAGACTGATATCCAGACTGAAGGCCTGCGCTCAGATCACCACCTCAGCAGGTCAGATATCAGATATCAGAGCCTATAAATATAATAACCCTGCGATAGCCCTCCTGTACTGAGACTCTCGGCTGGTGGGCGGGGGTTAAATGAGTCTCAGACGAACATGATAATTAGCTGAAGTGTCTCCCACCCCCCCTCCAATCAGATCCACTGTAGTGCGGGGGTCTGCCAACCTGCGGAGAGGAGACGACGGCGTGCTCCTCTCGGCTCGACTAAAAATAATCTGACCTTGGTTGATCCGACACTGCTGCACACCTACAACTCACTTAATCACTCCCTCACTCGTTCACCACTCTACTCTGATACCTTTCTATCCAATAACAAAGCACTAGTGATCAATTCACCAAGTTTATCAGAAGATCTACAGTTCGAATCCTGGTCATGCATCTTGCAATCAGCTGCCAGAGTGCTGAGAGAGCACAATTGGTCTCTCTTGCTCTCTCTCTGGGTGGGTACAGTAGATGGTACTCTTTCCCCTATTCATCACTCCTAGGGTGATGTGGATCAGCATAAGGCTGCATCTGTGAGCTGGTGTATGATGTATGTTGGAGTTTTGAGTATCATATTTTTTGCACTATAAGGTGCACTGGATGAGGCACATTAGGAGACACTAGTAGGGAACAGGTGTGTCGCAATGTTTTCCTTCTAATTCAGCAGGTAAAGCTAAGCTAAGTACAGCTAAGTAAACAAAACTGCAATTCTCAGAAAAAAAAAATAATAATAAAAAATTCAGTCAGACAAATTAAACAAGCTCTACACAGATTTTTCTCCTGGAATCTGTTGTACTGTTTATTTGGGTGAGTAAAGCGCTTCTGTTTACTTACAGTAAACTTAGACTGGAGCTGGAGCATTAGCCACATTAGCAGCTAACCGCTAGCAGCAATGCTAAAGCTGCTCCAGCAGTACTAGCTAAGTTTAGTAGCAAGCTACAAGCCAATAATACTCACCTCTGAATAGCTAAAGAGCTAGTGCTTAGCGCAGTTAGAGGGCAATGCTAATGCTAGTTATCCAAAAGCAGTGTGTAAGACTGGTGGAGGAGAACATGATGCCAAGATACATGAAAACTGTGATTAAAAACCAGGGTTATTCCACCAAATAAAAACTGGGGCATTATCAGCTAACTGCTAGCTCCATCAGTGCTAGCTAGGGTTAGCAGCAGCTTACAGGCTGATAATACTCACCTCTGGATAGCCAAAGAGCTAGTGCTTAGCGCAGTTAGCGGCTAATGTTAACGCTGCTTCAGAAGTGCTAGCCAGGGTTAGCAGCAGCCCAATTATACTCACCTATGAACAGCCAAAGAGCTAGTGCTAATGCTAACACTGCTGGAGAACTAAACAGTCTTGTGTAAAACTCTGTACTTCAGCAGAGTGGCTTAACTGCTCCTTATTACCTGACTGATAAAATGTATAAATAAAGCGCAATTTTGGGAAAATTAAAGATATTTGAAGTGTGTCTTATAGTGCGAAAAATATAGTATATGTGGTAAACTATGGTAAACTTATTTCATACAGGCAACTGGATACTCAACATGGCACCTCATGGCAAAGAACTCTCTCAGAATGTGAGAAAAATAATTGTAGCTCTCCACAAAGATGGTCTATACAGCTATAATATTATTACACAACTATTCACCCAGCGCTCTCAAACACAGCCTTGTTCCAAAAAAGGAAAGCAGTCAGTTATCTCCAGCGATAGACGAGTTGTTTTATGGCTATGGGAACAGCTGTGCTTTACACACTCCAACCAAAACACAGGAAGCCAACTCTCTCCAAATGGTTGTAGTACAGCATGAGTGCATACAGCTAATAGATCTTATCTGAGAGAGGAGGAAACTACATTTCAATGGTCAAGAAAAGAGCTTTCCTCTATATATTCTTCTATAAATACGTGTTTGGGTGATTTTTATCGCTGTTAAAAGCATTTTAAGTAAAGGTTTAACCCTCTATTGCATGAACAACTTTTTAAACATCATATATTTTTTTAATTGTGTTTTTGTGACTTCAAATTGGTTAAATAATTCAAATTAAAACAAAAATCATAAAAAAATTTTTTTGGGGGGGTACTTGGTAATTTGTTGCCATATGGCAACAACGCGGGTTCGGTGAACATGCTCTAAGGATGAAAATGAAGAAGTTTTAGCTGACTGATACAATACATGCAGAAAAACAGCTATTGAACTATCACTTTCCATAACAAACCATTTGCAAAAAAATTTTTTTCTGATCAGGAAATTAATATATTTGTTAATATATCATATGAAAATAGCATAATGTTAAGAAATTAAATATGTTTTCAAGTTAAAATCATATACCTATCTGCAAATACAGTGCCAGGATAGCCCTGTCCTATGTAACTCAATGGGAGCCCATTAGGATACATGTATAGAATGAATGTCACTGTATGCATGTTGTTGCCATATGGCAACAAATTCATTTTTGCCTTTTACAGAGAAAGTATAACTTTATATTTGGATTAAATGATAAAAAATGAAAGCTTACTTTCCCCAGATTTATGTTGAATTTTTTTATGATCAAAATATGTCTTGAAGTTTGAAAACTAGCAATGTATAGGTTCCCACTTTGACGTGACCTTCACAGTGTGGCGCATCCACATGGAAAGGGTTGGCAAACAGGATTTCCTGATTAACTGATGTCATCAAACTGATAAATATTTCAAAAGTAAAGTCCCATTTTCACACAAAATGGGAAAAGTGGTGGATATTATGTCATTCTCTATTGAAAATACTCATAAAAAGAATTTGTTGCCATATGGCAACAACATGCAATAGAGGGTTAAGTTCAGGGCTTTCTATGTAAATTATAATGAGTAATCTATTGATTACTTTGGGATCTGATGTAATCACTGAGGCCAAACAATAAAACTGGACTTCACCCTTTATCTGCAGTTTTATCTACCTGTAGTTTAGGAATAAGACGCAATGTTCAGGGGTCATGTTGACCAATGAAATCTACCATAAGCTTAATTTATGACTGATGATTATGATTAAGATTTACAAAATATATATCTAATCATCTGAGCAGATTTCCATCCAGTTGACACAATCACAATTTCTTCCCAATATATACATTATCTCACAAAATGTAATTCACCCCTCACATATCGTATATATATTTCATTATATATTTTTATGGGACGAGACTATAAACATAAAAAATTATATATTAGAGTAGTCAGTGTGTATATACAGCTTGTATAGCAGTATAGATTCACTGTTTTCTTAACCTATTGATGAGCAACATGGTTAAACATGACCCTAATTCATTTTCTTACCTTTTTTTTTTACATTAATATATTGCTGAGAGTTTTTTTTATATAATCTAGTTTAGCAATTCATTAGAATTTAAAGTATTTCCTAATTTACTTGTTTTTAATCACCATACATCCTTTTTTTGTCGTAACGTTCTTATGACTCGTGTGTAAACCTAATATAAAAATACAAAACCTTCTTCATAAAGTGTAAAAAAAAAAAATAATAAAATAAAAATAAATATATAAATAGCATAGAAAATGAATTTACATTTTTGGGTCATTTTTGACTGGTGTGTGTTTACACACTGAATTGAATATATTTTGTTAACTGGAGAAAGAAGAGAATTGTTGCTGATTTTAATACTGTAACGCCTCTAATGGCCTTAATAATATCATATTGTAAATCGATATTAAAAATTAAAAGTATCTCCAAAACACCAACTTCACAGGAGTACAAAATACTTTACTTCAGGTCATTTTTGAGAATTTCTATTGGGCCATTAAATTTAGCAATTTTTACAGTGTAAGGGACAGTTTGCTTGTACAAATTGTTCAACTATAGTGTACAACATGTTATGACATGTTTTCATGACAGACCTTTATATAAAAATAAATAAATAAATAAATAATAAAAAAGACACTTGGGGTTAACTACTTGAAACTACGCTTTTGGAATGCACCGTATCTTGAATTCATACTGTCTGCCATCAAATAATAGTAACTAAAAGTAACATCAAAAGTGAGAAATGCTGTAATTATGTATTATCTGCTGTTGTTTATGCTGTTCCAGGCTTTTCTAATGTGGGGTTGTGGTTAAAATAAAGATCTTTCTCCTGTTTTCAGGCATTTGGCCAGTTTTCTTGTGCAGACTGACTTAATGTAATAAGTGCTGATCGCCCGGGTCTCCACCTATCGGCACAATTTGTTCAAGTGAAATATTGCACAAGAGTTCTCACGCCCGCCAGGCACCACTGTCTCTCTCTCCGTCTGTCTGTTTGTCTGTCTGCAAGTCGTTCATCACTTCACAGCTCTACCTTATACTGTAGTTTAAGAGAGAGGGGAAAACTGAGGGTTTGAGTTCTGTTGAATTCAGTTTACTTCTACTCCAAAGAAGCAGATACAAAAAAGCTAGCCAGTTAGCATAGCAAGCTAACACACTGGAGTAATGATTGCTCAGCTCTGAGGAGTCAAATGCTTGTCTCAGTCTGTCCTGCCTTGAGAAAAAGGAGATCAGCACTTTATCTGAGGAGCTCCTGCTGCTGTTCTTTTCTGTATGAGTGTTTTTATTTTATCTGACCATGTAAAATAGAAAAACAACAGTAGATAACTCAGCCTGTAATTTTTTTTCCCCTCAGAGGACGTCTGAGAAAAACACGTATATGGTCGTTCTGGATGGGAATAAAATCACAGAGGATAAAAAAAAAAAACATAAAAGAGAAAATTACCCCTAATCCCATTCAGATATGGCTTTAGAGGTATTGGTCACGTCGTTATACGTTCTCTCCACCCGTTAGAGATTCAGATCTTAAATCACAGATCAAGCTCGAAGTCATCCGGACGGGTGTGTGTGTGTGTGTGTGTGTGTGTGTGTGTGTGTGTGCACGAGTATTATAATCAAAATCACTAAAACATGATTCATTCATTCATTATGTCTGAGATCTTTCCTTCCCATTCGCAAACTCTCATCACCGTGGTTTTCTCGGACTTGCAGCGGCACGTCTAGAAGTTTGCGTTGTGTAATCCTACAGTAACGGCCCCGGCATTCCTGCCACCAGCACGTCCTCAGCCTTCAACTGCCACTCGGGAGGGGCAGCGGCAGCTTCCCACAACTACAAACAGCTCCAGGATAATAATCACCTCCTCATCCCCCCATCTTTCAAACGACAGCTCAATGTGAAGAGAGAAGAGGCCGTTCACTGTTTACTAGGGGTGTGCCATTTCGTATCGTACGTGATACCACCAAAAAAAAAAAAAAATATCTTGAACGATATTATTTCTTTAATTCTGGATATATGGAGATATTTGGAGTGCATTATTATTAGTATCATAACATTCTGGATCATCTTTTTGACCTCCAGGCTCGAGACCATGACATAATTTAGATCGATTTCGATAAAATATCGAAATCGTGACACCCCTAGCATGCAATAATGAAATTCAAAATAATTTTTCCATTTCAGTCTTTTGTCGTATCGCCAAAAGTATCGTTATCGTGAAAATACCATGAAATATCATGATATTATTATAGAGCCATATAGCCCACTCCTACTGTTTACACCAGTAAAGCACAGACAGAGAGAGAGAGAGAGAGAGAGAGAGAGAGAGAGAAAGAGAGAAAAAGAGAGAGAGAGAGAGAAAGAGAGAGAAAGAGAGAGAGCATGCTGGGCTGAGTCAGGAGAAAAGCAGTACTTCTTATTCAGCAGAGATATCATCATCATCATCATTCTACTCAGCTGAACTCAAAAAGATCAAAGAACATCACAGGTTTTTATCACAGGCTACTGAAAACACACCTGCTAGTGTTTGTTGCCCCAACCTCAATAATGGAGCCAATGAAAAGCGTGTCTGACGACACACAGAGCGTTTAGAGCTTCCTGCTGAGAGCGAGACCAAAGACAGACACGAGTTTAACACCTAGCAGAAAAGAAACACGCCAAAAAAAATCATAGAATTATTAGATATTAATGTTAAATTAAAATTATTATGTGGGTTTGTATTAGCACTTATCAATATACATATTAAAGTGGAGAAAAATAGATAATAGATGCACGTTAGGAGGCTCAACCAACAACTTTTACATTTTAACTATGGGATGCTTTTTTGTTTAATGCTGAGCAATTATTACTGCCTGCTATTAAAGAATAAACAGTATAAAATGTTCTCTTTAACGTAGTGGTTTAACATTTAATTTGATTTTATTTAGTTATTTTTATAATGTTATCCAGATTATGTAGGAACACAAATAAGGAATCATGTAGTAACTTAAAAGTAAAAAACGAACCAAAATACTCTGTGAAGAAGCATTTAGGTGCTCTGTTTTATCTGGAGAGCTGTTAAACTGCAGTTTCTGAGGCTGGCAACTGTGATGATCTTATAATCTATTTAACAGAGGAAACTCTTGCTCTTCCTTTCCTGAGGTGTTCCTGATGAGAGCCAGTTCTATCATAACGTTTCTGATCATGTCAACTAAGCAACTTTGCTCACGATTTTGTTTTTTTCATAGCTTGGATGACATTAGTATTAATCTAAAATATAGATTTTATTTTAATTTAAAAATATGCAAATGCCAAAGAGCAATTCTCTTATTTCAGAAATATCTGTAATTCAACATCCTAGAGTAGACATCGTCTGAACTACTTGATCTAAACACATCAATCCTGCCACATTTATGTCTTCAAAATGATGACTCAATTTTTTTCTTTAAATTTTCATAAAACTAAGATGTTAATGGAAATCAATTATTACAGTTTTTTATTTACCTTTTAGAAGTTGCAGCTATGGAACAGCCAAACGTAATGCAACATTTTCAGCAATTAGTAATCAGGAGAATTTATAGGACTCCTTCCAGGCCAAATATTTGGCTTACTTTGTATTATTTTCACCTGTAATCTGAATATTATTAATACTGTGTCCCTGTTATTGAATGCATTAATCTGTTATTTCCTCCCCTTCTCTCCTCTAGCGCTCCCAATCCCTGTTGTTGTGGCGCTGCCACTATAATCGGGAGATCGCTGGTTCGAATCCCCGTTATGCAGCTTGCCATCAGCTGGAGCCGGAGCCTGAGCCCTGAGAAAGCACAACTGGCCTCGCTCTCTCTCCACTCATCATTCCTAGGGTGATGTGGATCAGCACATTGTAAGCTGCGTCTGTGAGCTCTTGTATCAGAACAGAGTCACTGTGCTTTCCTTCGAGCGGTGGTGGCTGACTTTATATGCTAGTCTTCACCCTCCTGGTGTTGTAGCGTCACTCGTGATGGAGGATACACAGCTGAGTTACAGCTGAATGGGTGGTCTAGCAAAATCAGGGTGGAAAAATAAAAGTCGTTCATCACAAGAACCATTTGAAGCTCTTTTATTTGTAAGAGTGAACACATCTCAGGTTTAAATAGTACAAACTATTTAAACATTTTCATACAGACCTCAATTTCCAAGGCTATGATTTGTAGCATCACAAGATAAGGCTATGTTTAAGTGTGGGTTTGTGTGGTTTAGTGTGTGTGTTCATGAGAGAATGACTAATTATGTCTGGGTCTACCAGGAGGGCCTGTTCTTTGAGACTGTTGGTAAATATGTCTGGGCTGAGTCTCTTATCACACAGCTCGCAGGTTCTGAGCGCCGCCGCCGCCGCAGTGTGTTTGATGCTGTCAGTCAGAGACGTTACATAAGAACCTCTTTTCCCCCAACGAGCCGACGGAAGATCCAATCCGGATTACTCTGATCAAAACAGCTGCTTTTCAAAGAGGCCTGACCTGCTGCCATTGTGCGAGGTGGGCCGTTCCTTTCAGAGCGCTGAATTGAAGAAGGAGAGAAAAAAAGAAAAGAAAACGGAAACAGTTTTCTGCTTTCTCTCATGCCCCAAATGTAGACCAGCCGGGACGTGCTCAGTGTCTGAAATCTGCTGCTTTATCTCAGCACCACGCTGATGTAAGAGCCGAGACTTAAAAGTGGCTTAGAATGAGTTAGAATGAGAACTTTAGAGAACCCGACTGTTAGCACTGAGCATGCCTGAACTACAAACATGCTTTAAAACAGAGCCACTAAACCAGAAACCATTTTTTTTTTGCATTAATGTCTTTATTTGACGTAATAAATCAAGTCCAATAAAACGCTTTTATTGTGGTCATTTCTGTCTCTGCAGCGCCATCCCAGGTTCAACTGTGCTATAGGAGTGGATGATGTGCTGCTGCTGCAGCTCAGCCAATCACAGCTCTCCTTCCAGCCCCGCCTCTAAACCCATACATCACCCAGTGCCTCTTCTCTTTTCAGTGCTTTTTTTTCTGCTTTCTCTCATGCCCCAAATGTAGACCAGCCGAGACGTGCTGAGCATGCCTAAACTACAAACATGCTTTAAAACAGAGCAACTAAACCAAAAATCATATTTTTTTTGCATTAATGAGTTTTTATTGTGGTAATTTCTGCCTCTGCAGCGTCCTCTCAGGTTCAACTGTGCTATAAGTGTGCAAATGAGACAATCAATCAATAATCCCCCCCCCCCGCTGACGACGCCCAACCTGCTGCTGCTGCAGCTCAGCCAATCAGCCCTCCCTCCAGCCCCGCCTCTAAACCCATACATCACCCAGTGCCTCTCCCAAGCTACTCCTCCCTTTAAAATAAAGCTGAGCAATGATAAATGTTGTGACAAATAGTTACGACTTTTCTTAACGCATTAGCTATATGCTATATGCTATACGCTTTTTCCACACATATTTAGAATAGCATTCTTTATAACGACATTTAAAGTTGCGTCATCGTTGTTTAAAGAGAGTAATTAGTAATTAGAATATCAGAACACTGTTTTTACAGCATATCGTCAGGCTTTACTTTAAAACCATGTTAAGTTTCAAATCATTAAATCCATTCAATGATCCATAATTTCAGTTTTTTACTTATTTATAAGTATTTTATCCTCTTCAGTAACACTAACAGATGCTGTAAAGTATCGTGATATCATCGTTATTGCAAGTAACATAATATATAATGATAATACGTAACGTGAGATGCCCTGTGAATTACAAAACAGACTCATAATGCGTGTTAGCTTTAGCCAAACTAGCCGTGTAAGTGTTGGGGGTGTGAGCGGAGAGGGTTACTGAGCAGACATGAAGACGGGACAGGACGGGACGGGACGGGGGGGCGGGACTGAGTAATTTAAAGCCTTGCTGTTCCCGTATACAACAAAATAAACATAAACAAACAGGACGCACACATGCAGGCACAAGTAGATCCGCACACAGCGCCTTTACCCAGCTCAACACAAACACACACCCGCACGTATAAAAGCAGCTAATTAGAGGGTTGACTAAGCCCATTTTACAGCGTCTCAGCGGATTCCAGCGCTCTGCTCCAGACGCTCACACTCTGCTCCTGCAGCTCAGAACTCAACACTTTATTTCAGTAATTCTAATGTAGTTCAAAATCAACACCAGCAGATGATGGACATGTCTCTCCAAACCATCACTAACTGGTGGAAACTGGAGGTTTTCTAAAAACCTTTAGAAAGATGCAGATTTCATTTTCCAGCAGGACTTGGCACACTGCCCACACTGCCAAAAGCACCAATTAGTCTTATATAATATTCTAATGTTCTGAGACACATATTTTTGGGTTTTCGTTGACTGTAATCCATAATAATCATCAACAATAAAATAAATAAACGCTTGAAATTAGAGGTGTGCCAAAAAATCGATTCACATAAGAATCTTGATTCTCATTTACTACGATTCAGAATCGATTTAAAATGTCCCAAAATCGATTCTGAGGGGCGGGTTTTAGACTGATTTTGGGCTGGGTATTTTTGTTGGACCTGGCAACCCTGGGGATAGCGCTTGTCCCTTCAAACGGAGATCTTCCAGACACACACAGAGCGTAGGTGTTTGAGAATCACCGGTAAGATGGCAGAACAAGCATTATATTACCTTAGATTAACGTGTAGTTTCAATGTTTTATGGCAGAATGCTTCATAACAAGCATAAAAAAGATCGCTAGTAGTTAGTTTCAGTAACTGTTAGCTAGCTAACTAGCTAACTTTCCAGTTCCACCTTAAATAACGCTACAGGTGGCAGCGGGCTGCAGCATTTAAGGCGGAACGGAAAAATAACAATAAGCTAATCAGAGCTAATTTCAGCTCCTCATCACAGAGGAATTAAGGAATGGACAATATGAATTAATTTCTCCACCTCCTGCCCCCTTTCTGAAGAAATACAACGACCTTAAATTAACTAGTTAATCAGCAGCTGCTCCTGAACTTTAGCGCTCCAGTGCTATCATCACATCAGCCCAGCAGCGTCACCTACACACCACCGCTAGTAGCCTGGTAATAAAGCAGTGTTATTTATTTATGTATTTATTGTTCATTGACAAACGTCATTGTGATATCCCAGTGATTCCTCTGTCACTGAGGACCCACATTCCTGCACATTTTATTGTTTTTGTAACACATTACCTGCTTCAGGACCAGTGTATATTTTGGAGGCTTTTTTCAATAAGATTCATAAGCCAGAAGCAGAAATTTTTATAAATCAAATCGTTTTGAATCAAAAATCGATTTTGAATCGAATCGTGGCCCCCAAAATCGGAATCGAATCGAATCGTGAGATAGTAAACGATTCCCACCCCTACTTGAAATAGATCACTCTGTGTGTAATACATCTATATAATATACACCTATAGAAATTGAAATAAAGCAACTTTTCAAGGATATTCTATTTTTTTGGGATGCATCTGTACCTCACCAAACACTGCTACTGTCCTCACATCCACTCAACACACATCTGCACACTCTACTACAACACTACTCCACACTCAGCTATAAAATATTGATAACCATGAATTTTGCTTAATTATTATTAATCACAAAACTGGCGTTGTTGTTGTGACTTTTTTAATCTTTGTTTATTTAAGAAAAGATGCACATTTACATGGATTCGTGGATTTACATTTATATGCCTATTTATTACTTGTTTCTTTTGTAAAAAAAAAAAAAATTGGCTGTTTTAATACTATTGTTTCAATAATAATTAAAAAAACATAAAAAGCCTGGATGTGTTTTTTTTTCTATTTTTTCTATTTTTTAAAGCACTGCCAAAGTATCAGATTGAGACTCAGTATCAACAGATACTCAAAATCAAATTAATCCAATTATTTTTCTTTTATTTTTCTATTTTCTCCCAATTTAGCTGCTACTCAGCTGTATATCCCCCATCACTAGTGATGCCACAACACAAAGAGAGTGAAGACTAGCACACGCCTCCTCCGATACATGTGAAGTCAAGAAGCCTCTTGTTAAATTGCCGAGTAGCATCACAGCGCTAACACTCGGAGAAAAGCGCAGCAGCGACTCGGTTCTGATACATCAGCTCACAGACGCAGCCTTGAGCTAATCCACATCACCCTGGGAGTGATGAGGGGAAAGAGAGAGCGCCATCTACTGTACTGTACTCACCCAGAGAGAGCAAGGCCAATTGTGCTCTCTCAGGGCTCTGGCAGCTGATGGCAAGCTGAATGACCGGGATTCAAACCAGCGATTTTAGACCGCCTGACATCCCTAGGTTTATTCAGTCCTTATACAGGCTGGTAAAGGAGCAGCAGCAGGACTGAAGCTCAGCTTCACCTGAGCTCTGGGTAATTGCAGCCTGGCTGAGGTGTCTGGAAACAGCCGTGCAATTAAGATCTAACAGAGAATAATACAGAACTACTGTTCCTGAGAGCTGTTCACAAAGAGAGAGAGAGAGAAAGAGAGAGAGAGAGAGAGAGAGAGAAAGAGAGAGAGAGAGAAAGAGAGAGAGAAAGATAGAGGGATGAACAGAACAGTAGTGTCTAAAACTCCACACTGTTTCACTAATTTAATCAGTACATGCTCACCAACAATCATGTGTTAAAAAACGTATTAATTAATTAGATAAAAAAAAAACAAATCTTTCTATTGTCTCAAAATTCAGAATTCACAGCTCTTCTCTACCTTACTCTGTTATTTGTTGAGCTGTCTGGTGTCGGTCAGAGGAGGGCCGGTTCCCCTTTTGACTCCAGTTCCTCTCAAAAAAAAAAAAAAATGCTTTTCCACCGAATGGTACCAAAACTTTTCCATTACATGTTTTCTGAAACTTGCTAACTACGTTATTTTCACCACCACAGCTTCCTCTGAAATACAGCGCATGGCATCACCAAATAACGCCACCTTTTATGCCACATTTTATAAATAAGTTTAATTTGGGGAAGTTTAATTCAACACTTAGAATAAGCAAATTAAAACCAGCAAAATTAATAATTCACAAATTTCCTAATTGCAGATTTCAGAACTGCAGGATTTGCATTATACTGTGGGAACGTCAGTGGTTTGGGTGTCCTGCTGTGGTAACTGTAGCTTTTTTTAGTTAAAAAGACAAAAATAATAAAAAAAAAAAATCATTTCCTTTTTATATATATATATTTTTTTATATATTTAGATTTATATTTTTATGATGAATACAGTGAAATAAATGTTTCAGAATTATTTTATCTACTACCTGTTTACACTCACTGATACTGAAAGGCGTGATTCTGTTTTCTTTTTTAAGTCACAATTTTGTTAAGATGCAAACAAATATATACACGAGAGGACGAGCGCGAGAGCGAGCGAGAGAGAACTCATCTCTCGCTTTTCTGCTTCTGTTTACTGATGATATATTGACCTACTTAAAGATGTAAACAGAAATAGTCAGACAGAAAGAAAGAGAGGCAGAGAGAGAGAGAGAAAGAGAGAGTGAGGCAGAGAGAGAGAGAGAGAGAGGCAGAGAGAGAGAGAGAGGCAGAGAGGCAGAGAGGCAGAGAGCGAGAGAGAGAGGCAGAGAGGCAGAGAGGCAGAGAGCGAGAGAGAGAGGCAGAGAGGCAGAGAGGCAGAGAGCGAGAGAGAGAGGCAGAGAGCGAGAGAGAGAGGCAGAGAGCGAGAGAGAGAGGCAGAGAGCGAGAGAGAGAGGCAGAGAGCGAGAGAGAGAGAGCGAGAGAGCGAGAGAGAGAGAGAGAGAGAGAGAGAGGCAGAGAGAGAGAGAGAGGCAGAGAGAGAGAGAGAGAGAGGCAGAGAGAGAGAGAGGCAGAGAGAGAGAGAGAGGCAGAGAGAGGGAATAAGAGAGGCAGAGAGGCAGGAAGAGAGTGCAAGGCAGAGAGCAAAACAAAGAGACAGTCAGAGAGAGACAGAGAGAGAAGGAGGCAGAGAGACAGAAGCAAAGGCAAAAGGAGGTAGAGGACAGACAGTCAGAGAGACAGAGGCACAGAGAGCAGAGAGAGAGAGAGAGACAGAGAGAGACGGAGGAAGAGAAAACAAGGCAGAGAGCAGGAAAAAGAGACAGTCAGAGAGAGAGAAAGAGGCAGAGAGAGATAGAGGCAAAGAGGCAAAAGACAGGAAGAGACTGTGAGGCAGAGAGAATGAGAGAAAAAAAATACAGAGGTAGCGAGACAGAAAGAGAGGCAGAAAGAGAGGCAGAGAAAGACAGACAGAAAAAGAGAGAGAGACAGAGATACAGAAGCAGAGAGAGCACAAGACAGACTAAGAGGCAGAGACAAAGAGAGACAGAGGGAGAGGCAGAGAAAGACAGAGGCAAAGGTAGAGAGACAGATGTAAAGAGAGAAAGAGAGAGCACAAGACAGACAGAGAGGCAGAGAGAAGGAGAGAGAGAGACAGAAGGAGAGAGAAAAAGAAAGGGGCAGAGAGAGAGAGAGAGAGAGAGAGAGAGAGAGAGAGAGAGAGAGAGAGAGAGAGAGAGAGGCAGATAGACAAGAGACATTCAGAGAGAAACGCAGAGAGAAACAGAGAGAGAGGCAGAGAGACAGAGGATGAGTGAGCAGAGGTAGAGAAAGAGCAGAGAGACAGACAGACAGTCAGAGAGACAAAGAGAGAGAGAAATTGAAAGAGAGAGAGAAGGTGAGAGATGTTTGCTGGTGGGAGGGCTGGTTAGTAATTAACTGGTAAAACAGCAGAAGTGAGGAAGTTTCTTCTGCTCTGACCCATAAAAACATCACCGACCCAATTTAAGATCAGGAAGAGAGAAATAATCAGAGCTCTGCTTCTCCTCCGACAGAAGAGAGAGAGAATTCTGCTTCCGTTTCTGATTCCAGCCGTGACTGATCCTGTATTTGGATGAGCTGAGCAGTGAATCAGAGCTCAGAGCTAAACTGCACAGCATCCGTAATCACACAGCGCCAGAGCCCTGTTTACTCTAATATAAACACCATCACATGTTCATCACCACAATACTGTAATACTGCACACCTCACCATCTTACCACACAGCTCTCACTAGAATACTGCACACCACACACTCAACTTCACTCAAACACAGAGATTCAGGATCAGGTGTGGGAGATATGGACAGAAATAGTATTATAATATTACATATATAAAAACATACAACATCATTTTTTTTTATCAATTATGCTGTTTGAGCCAAACAAATAGTATTATTCAGCAGAGACGAAACAGTAACTTCCCAAAACTCTGATTTTGGTGTAAATCTAGTGGCATTATGGGATGGAATATGCACATTTGCTCATTGTAATAGTAACACTAACTTTTCAAGTATATTACATTTTTTTTTTTAGATGTACCTGTACATACTGTACATATGCAACATCAGATATCAGCATTGGCCCAGAATTCCTACACCTGTGCATCCTTATTTAAAAAAAAAATAAATAAATAAATAAATAAATATGACCACCTTTTCTATAATCCAGTTCTTTCAGAATCCAGACTTTAATCACACTGACATCAGGACATCCAAAATAAAAATGAATCAATTACAAGTATCCTTTTACAAAGTTAACAAATAAAAGAATTTTGAATGAACAATCTGGTGACGACAAAAAATTTACATTTGTAAAAAAGTCACAAACATGAGGAAAATAGGTAATTTTTAATAAGGGATGTCTCAATCTTAATCTAACCCAGTGGATCAAGATGTGGATTCAATCCTGGCCTCTTCTCAGCATTGATATGCTTTTAAAAAAACAGTCATTCAATTTGTTTGAAATGGCTGTGATTATTTTGCGTAGCTTGTTGAGTTTGGCTGCATCCAACAGCCAAAAACTAAAGCTAAAGTGCTTCAGTTTATTTACAGTAAGCTTAGACCTCAAGATTTTTTTTTACTAAGGCTGGGTGCAGCAGCATTAGCATTAGCAGCTAATCGCTGGCGCTAATAAATGCTGCCCGATAGCGCTAGAGTGTTCCAGTTAGCCAGGGCGCTATTAGTGTATGTGCAATTAGCTGCATACAATGGTTAAAAAGGGTTTCCAAAAACATTTGGACACAGCGTATCTTGACTTATTAGGAGAAAGGGTAACTAAACTAAAATGGGCAGTTAAGTTTAATTCAATTTGTTTAAAACAGCTGTGATTATTCTGCGTATCTTGTTGCGCTGCATCCAGCAGCTTCTACAGCAGGTAAGATCCTCTCAGAGTCGCATTAATTTAATAATCACTGCAGCAAATTACAGCAAATGTTAGATATGGCAGCGCTCCTCATTTCCATAAACTCATTTCCACTGAAGACAGTCGTAAACGCCGCTCGCTTTGATTTGGATTCGGTGAAAACAGTGGTGACAAAAGAGGATTGGGAATCTAACGAGTGTAATTGGGAGAAACAGGTTTAGATAAATGAAGGAGCCGCAGCTCCGGCCCAGTGAAAAGGCGCATTGTCCGAGCGGCCAAACTGCATAAAAAGCATGGAAATGACATTAGTGAGCGTTTGTGACGGGGAGGCGGGGAGACGGAGGGCTGGAGGCCGAGACGTCGCTGGCAGGGAGTGACCCTGAGCTTTGATGGGAGGACTGAGGGCAGCTATGTGGAAAACGGTGAATGAATGGAGCTGGAACTCAGTTACTTAATCGTACAAGTAAAAAAATACAGTAGAGGCATTTACTGCTCACATACTGACTGAGATACAGGAAAACAGCATATACTCATATTGCAGATCCATTTAAATGAGTTTTGTTGAATCATAGAAGAAAAAGCTACCATATTCTTCACACTATAAGGTGCAACAGATTATAAGGCGCATTATATAAGGCGTCACTAGTAAGGAACAGGGGTGTCGCCATGTTTTCCTTCTAATTCAGCAGGTTTAAAAAAATCTGGATGTTAACCTACACAGACTTGTCTTTTGAAATCTGTTCATTTGGGTGAGTAAAGCGCCTCCATTCATTTACAGTACCGTAAGCTTCCAGATTTCCACTAAGGCTGGGTGCAGCAGCATTAGCATTAGCGGCTAACTGTTAACGATAGGGTGTGTTCACGCAATTGGCTGAATACATTGGTTAAAAAGGGTGTCTAAAAACATTTGGAAACAGCGTATCTTGACTTTACTTTTAGGAGTAAGGGTAAGACTTTACAGTACTTTGCTAAATACATGTAAAATAATTAAATAATAAGTATTTTTATTAATTAATTAATTAATTAACTGACTACTTAAGACATTATTAAACATTATAAATAATAATGAGTAATAATAAATTGTAATCATCATTTACAACATTAAGCATTACAATTATATTAAAGTATTTTTTTCGTTTGTCAATAATAATTTGTTCTGTTAAATACAGTCAATTAATGCAGCCTTATTGTGTAAAAAAAAAAAAAAGGGAATAAACAATCCATACTTAATTTCAAATCTAATGACAGTATTGTTTAATAAACTGTGGCCACAACATGATAAACGTGAGGACAGACAGTTGTGGGTTTAATGAGATTTCTCAGATCACAGACTGAAGACGAGGGGAAGTTCTTCACACCCACACGACTCAATAATCTTTAGTTATCTTTAGTTCTGTTTACACAGAAGAAGGGGAACTAACAGTCAGTCACAGTTATAATAAGAGCGGACAGAGCGCTGAGCTAACGCTGTCCTCAGAACAGATTATAAATCATCCTCTAACAGTTACAGATATAGCAGCAGCAGCAGCATTGCCTGCAGGTGGAGATTTCATTTTCCAGCAGCACTGAAGCTCTGCTGTAGGTCTGAGAACACTCACTTGCCATTATGTGAGTCTGGCCTTTGTTCTTTACATTGTTTCAAAATTTCATGATTAATGCACCAATAAAAATGCTTAAAAAAATTCTCCTTTTCATCTCCAGCAGCCATCTTTAAAATAAAAAGCTTTCGTATGATTGGGATCGTATTCATGTTAGTAGGAGTGTAACAATGCATTGCAATAAAAAAAAAGTTGCAGGGACAGACAATTCCATGTTAAGTTACTATAAAAACTCATGCAATTGCATTGTTTGAACACCAGAGGCCAGAATTCCACTAGAGCATTAGTGCTGGTGGTAGAGCCAGTGGGCGTAAGCAAAGGACGGAGGGCATGTCAATCATTTTAGACTGAAGCCAATCACACAATCACTTTTTTAAGCCAATCAACAGGCAGAGTTTTTAGCTTTCCATTATTTATTTTTAGCAGCTTTTAAAAACAGTGCTTTTCATTTTCCAGCAGGACTATTGGCGCACTGCCAATATAATATTCAAATTTTCTAAAACACTGCTTTTTGGGTTTTCATTGGCTGTAAGCCATAATCATAAACAATAAAATAAACGCTTAAAATAGATCACTCTGTGTGTAATATATCTATAATATTACAATAATAATACATTTTCAAAATTCTCAAAGACGCTTACAAAAAAAAAAGGCAAAAAGTAAAAGGCAAAGTTACAACAACAAAAATAAGGGACACACAAAAATAATATAGGAAATAATATAGAAAAAATATATATATATGTTTTCTACATTACATTATAGATTAAAGGCATATCTGAATATATATTTTGAACGGAATTACTAAAATAAAGTAACTTTTCAGTGATATTCTATAT
Organism: Astyanax mexicanus; assembly: GCF_023375975.1. Taxonomy (NCBI): domain Eukaryota; kingdom Metazoa; phylum Chordata; class Actinopteri; order Characiformes; family Acestrorhamphidae; genus Astyanax; species Astyanax mexicanus. The sequence goes on along the minus strand of NC_064420.1, from coordinate 2,723,452 downwards.
ATATATATATAATTCAGTATATTATTCTGGATGCTGGCAGCAAGTTTTCCTTCACCACAGCAGACACACACACACACACACACACACACACACACAGTCACAATACCATTCATCCTCCATCACGCCTCAGACAGCTTTTATTAGCCTTAAACGATAAGAAATGAGCCGGATTACTCACAGATATCAGGAGACTCGTCTGAACCGTCTGGACAGTCCTTCTCTCCATCGCAGCGCCAGCCTTTGGAAATGCACGTCACCTGATCTTTACACACAAACTGCTTGGGGCTGCAGGTCTTCGGAGCTGAAACACAGAAAACAGTGCATAGAACATAAAACATACATCATATAAGAGTCAATCCAACCATATATATTAAGAAATGAACGCAAACACTCCACTGCAAACAGCTTCTTTACAACTCAAGAACTCAACAAGGTCAGCTCAAGTTCATAAAGCAGTGTTTTTTTAAACCCGTATCAATGTAGAAGAGCTTGTTCAGAAGCCTGATGTAGAAAACATTCAGTCTCTTATTCCAGAACTTTCACTTTTATACGCTTGTTTATTTTCCTCTTCCTCCAGCAAACACTGGCTTTCTTTAGTCTTTTTCAGGCCACAAGGCGTTTTCTCCGTCACTGAGCACAGAGGCCTTTTCACTGGCCGAGCTGGAAGAGTTTCTGTTCAGCCAGACTGCAGCTCTAAAGGATCTAAAAAGAGAGCAGAGCTCAAAATAACTCAATTCGTTTATGATTCTTGATTTCTAAAACCACTCAAAATAGAATCCAATGTCAAACAACTCAAACCAGCACAAAATCACAACTTAAAACTGCACAATTTCTCAAACAACTCAAAGCTTTACAAAATGCAAATAATCTCAAAACTGCATGAAACCTAAACCAACTCAAAACTTCACAGAAAATCAAACCAACTCAAAGCTGCATAAAATGCAAAACAACTCAAAACTAAATGACATCCAAAACAACTCAAACCTGCACAAAATCTGAAACACCTCACACCTGGATGAAATGTATATCTTCTCAAACCTGCACAAAATCTATAACAACTCAAAACTGCACAAACTCTCAAACAAATTAAAACTGCACAAAATCCAAACCAACTCAAAACCTGCATGAAATAACCCTACTAAAACCTGCACAACATCTCACACAACTCAAATCTTTATAAAATGTAAACCAACTCTAAACTACACAGACAATCAAACCAACTCAAACTTGCAAAAAAATCCAAAACAACTCACAATTGCACAAAATCCAAAATAACTAAAAACTACACAAAATCCAAAACCAACTCAAACCTGCTCAAAATCCAAAATACCAACTCAAACCTGCACAAAATCTAACAACTCAAACCTGCACAAAATCTAAAACAACTCAAACGTGCACAAAATCTAAAACACCAACTCAAACCTGCACAAAATATAAACCTAACAAAGCCTCCCCAAAACCCAAAACAACTCATTAATGCAAGGAAATCTCACCACCTCGCTGCCAGGGTTGGGTTAAACAACAATGTTATGGAGTCAGAACTGGTTTCATTATTCATGGGATCCCAATAAAAATAAAGGATTTTGGTTCCATTGGTTAAAATTAATGCATTTTTACCTTGCATACACTAACGTGATTAGTGTAAAAAATAGCCAGGACAAGCACCTTGTGTAATAAGTCATAAGTCAAATATGATAACTGAATTCAGTGCTGTTAGCAAGGTTAGCATGAATCGCTAAGATCCAGAATCAATAAGCAAAATCAATAGACCAAGCCCTAACCAGCACACCTCAGCTGACCAATCAGCATGCCACACCTAACCTGCAGTGTTTCTGCTCAGACAGTCAGTCAGCTGGTCAGGAGGGATTGTTGAGGTGCGTCACAGTGCTGCTGGAGGAGCTCTGGCAACCCAGCGCCTTTCCTCCCGGTCATTTTACTCCACACAGAGTGAACCAGCCCCGTAATTACCCCGTCCCCGGCCCGACCTCCACTCAGCACCACCACCAGCTCCAGAAGCAGAGCTCTCAGAGTCCACAACACCGACCACAAGCTTTTACTTCACTTCCCTAACAGACAATCCTCATTTTATATATATATATATATTTACACACACACGTTCTAGCAGCAAGGAATTCACTGTGTTCTACAAGCAGAGCGCAGATTAACCAGATTTAAACCACAGCCGGGTTAAAAATTTCATCTAAACTATTTTCCCCTCAAACAAAAAAACAAAAGGCATGCGGTTCAACACAAGTGGTGTAACAGTCCAGGATTACTCCACAATCCATAAAGATCTACTCCCACAGACTGGGATGAATGTGATTTTTATTTTGAAAATGTATATCATTAAAAAGCCCTCTCCCAGGGCTCCGGCAGCTGATGGCAAGTGGCAAGCTACATAACCAGGATTCGAACTAGCGATCTCCTGATCATAGTGGCAGCTCCTTAGTCCCCTGGACCACTTAGAGCAGCTTTATCCTCCCTATTCTAATGACAGTACTGAAGACAGAAATTAGACAAGCTGAGTGTGTGCTTTTACACGCCTGTGTCAGCAGCTGAACGCATTCATGAGAGGGGATGACCACAAACTACAGGATACAAGAGTGAATAATGTGTGTAATAGTGTTGTGCTCTGAGTGTTATGACCAGTCGTTTAATTTGATATTATACCCTGAAATATGGTGCCATATCACCTACCCCTAATTATCACATCAGGGTTCTACTTTTTTACTGTTTTAGCAAAAGAAAAATTCACATTGTTCTCATTATTTCCCATTATATATCTACTAGAGACAGATTATATCTGTCCAGTATCATTTATTTTACTTTAAAAATCCTGGATATATGGAGATATTTGGAGTGCATTTTTATTATTTATTATTATTATTATCATGACATTCTGGACCATTGACTTCTGTTACAAAATCTGATAAAATGTGTGTATTTTTAATATCTGAGTTGGGAGTACGCCATATCATATTGTATGCAATAATAGTTCAGTAGTGTATTCTTTAAATCATTTTTCTAATTCAGTATTTTGTCATATCGCCAATAGTATCGTTATTGCAAAAATACCATAAAATATTGTGATATTATTTTAGGGCCATATCGTCCACCCCTAGTCAGCAATGTGTGTGTGTGCTGGGTTTGCATGGAACTCAGACTAAAGTTAAATATGTGAGGGTGCTGCTGTTTTTAAACAAGGCATTCCCCCCAGTAAACCACTTCTTCAAAGCCCGCTCAGCAGTGTGTGTGTGTGTGTGTGTGTGTGTGTGTGTGTTGGGGTGGACTGGATGGGCTGCTAAGTGGAAGGTACACATAAAAGGAAGAGGGTGTGTGACACACACACACACATACACACACACACACACACACACACACTCTGCACATGTCAACGGACTGAGCTGACGCTATGCTTGCACAGCTAACAACAGCTTAACACCGTCAAACTAGCAGTCCAGGCTAAACGCTGTGTTCCTGCTGTGCTGGAATGTAGTAAACTCATGATTTCTTGTGATAAATTTTACAATAAATATATTTATTGTAATATCCCAAGTTGTGGGGACTCTAAACGTTTTAAAATTACGGGGATTTAAAAAACAAAATCATTACTGGATGGTGCATAAATCTTTAAGTATATCACTTATAGCATTTATATAAAAAATGTGATTAAAAACCAGGGTTATTCCATCCAATATTGATTTCTGAACTCTTAAAACTTTATGAATATGATCCTGGTTTTTTTTTTGTTTTTTTTTGCATTATTTAAGGTCTGAAATCTCTGCATTTTTTTTGGTATTATTTCATCCTTTTTCTCATTTTCTGTAAATAAATGCTCTAAATGACAATATTTTTATTTGGAATTTGGGAGAAATGTTGTCTGTAGTTTATTGAATATGTTTACTTAAACATATACCTATAAATAGCAAAAACAGAGAAACGGAGTTGTATATGGTATATACTGATGTATTTAGGAATTCTTCAGTTATTAAGCCGAGAAGACAACAAGGTATGTTTTTTTGTTAAAGTACAGCTACAAAATATACGATAAACTATTTTTAATCATTAATATTTGAGATACTTTTCTAGTATCTGTAAAACAGTACTAGATACATACTACATACGGTAATTAATTACAAATAGCAATTAAAACTTAACATCTGTTTGATGGTGATTAGCTTTTTTTGGGAGCAAATTATTTTTCAATATGATTTAGGTATTATATTAACAATCCTTGTCTAATATATAAGCTAAATAAGAGAGCCAATCAGCTTACAACTGGAACAAAAATGACAAAAAATACAAAATGTATGATAAGCAGCTTTTAACACAGAGCCGACAGCAGACACTCAGTGTAGGTGAGGACAGAGCGTCTGAAGTCGAGGCCAGGTTGTGGTGAAGAGTTCAGAGGTGCGAAACAAACACAGACAGTTAAATCACAGAGAGAGAGAGAGAGAGAGAGAGAGAGAGAGAGAGAGAGAGAGAGAGACAGAGAGAGAGAGAGAGAGAGAGAGACAGAGAGAGACAGAGAGAGAGACAGAGAGAGAGAGAGAGAGAGAGACAGAGAGAGACAGAGAGAGACAGAGAGAGACAGAGAGAGACAGAGAGAGACAGAGAGAGACAGAGAGAGACAGAGAGAGAGAGGCGGGAAGGGACTGAAAAAGGGCTTTATCTGCCCCTCTGGGACTGCAACCAACGGCAAACATCAGGAGCATTTCAATAGCGGCAAGCTGGCTAAAGCCTCACACTGCCTCCTAACTGAACCACCACCTCACACCCAACACTCAAATAACAGGAGATAAAAGACTGTATCTGGGTTACTTTAGCTCTTATAAGCCCGTCATAGAGCTAGAATCTAGTGTGAAGTTTCAACCAATCAGTGATGGTTTGGATAAAGAGACATGTCATCTGCTGGTGTTGATCCACTGTGTGTTATTATCAAGTCTAAAATCAGTGCAGTTTTGTTTTCCCACAAAATCTTACAGCACTTTATATCTTACAGCTTCCCTCTGCTACTGACAACTTTTACGGAGATGCAGATTTCATTTTCCAGCAGGACTTTAAGCTGTAAATGATCAGCATGATCAGCATTGAAAATGAGGGTTAGCCCCCTATTTATTAGTGAGTGAAAATAAAGGTTGATTGACTGATTGATTGATTTATAAAGTCATATCGCCACAGCAATACACTTTGTCCGTGCCTTCAAGGCAAATTTTCATGACCATACAATTTTTAGTGCAGATATGGACAATAAAACCAAAAATCAACTAAAAATATAATTAAAATTGATTATAGAAGGTCTAGAAGTGTGAGATCATGAGAGCTCCATTGTTTTGGGCTAAATAACTGAATTAACTCTGAGCTGATGTATTTATTTGGCTCAAAATAGATTTTACTTCATTGATAAAATGAAACACAAAAAAAATTCTGAACCAAATTTCTATGACTTTTCCAAAACTTTGGGTATTTTTATTTTTCAAAACTTATCCAAGACCTAGAAATTGCTCATTTTATTTAGCTATTATTGCTTTTCCAGGTTTTTCATGACAATGTACGAACCCTGTCTAAGTTGCTATAAAGAAATGATAAATCTAAATATTGACCCAGACTCTAACACACACACTCTAATAATTAACATGTGTTTTTCTTTTTTTCAGTATTATTTTTAGTGGATTTATCTCTGTGGTGTGATCTGTTGTTTTGGGAAGTGCTGCCATATGAAAGAGGACAGATCTAATGAAGCGAATTCCCAAGGAAAATGGGACAAACCCCATTCATTCATTCATTCATTAGATTCTGAAAACTGAAAACCACACCCCCCCTCAGGCTAATCTGACTGAGGAGATGGAATTAAGAGATATTCGCCCGAATACACAGTGGTGACATTGTTGCACAAATGAAACAATATACGCTCCAGTTCTCCTCCGAAGACACACTCTGGAGATGTAGTAACCTATATAACGCCGCGCCAGACTAACTAAATAAATCAAGACTGCAGAACGGGAGTCTGAACGGTCTGAACTCGGGGCCGAGGGGCCCGACTGCTTCACTGCCTGAATGAACCCGCGCCTCAATGGAATTAAATACGAGCAGCAGCTCCGCGCCGGAAACTCCCGTCCGGGAAGGCGTGAGGTCTGAGCGCGCTCTGTAGAATTTGTCTAAATATTTGTCTGAGGCATACCTGGACAGCAGGAGCCACTTCACACGTCTGCTGGAGCAGGTCAGAGCAGGCCAGGCCCCGAATATCTAAAGCTGGACTGAAGCATCAATACGCTAAACTCAGAATCAGACAGAACGAGGAACGTTCCTTTACTTTACCCTGGCATAAACAGGCTACAGGATAAACCCTGCACTATCTGCTCACCTGCAGCTCAAACACATGGACACAAGCCATTTAAAAAATGAAAAATTAAAAATAATGACAATAATATCTTAAATATAGAGCGGTCAATATTAAAGCATTGATGCATTAACCGCAAATGTATTACGCCACCAAGTTTGACCCAACTTCTGCCGTAATCTTGAAATTTATTTCTTTTCAATCAAGCTAAACTGCTGACAGACGCAGATATCGTATCGTACGCGATAATATCGCCAACATTTTTTAATATCGTGAATGATATTATAGCCTAAAAATATTGTGCCATATCACTCACCCCTAATTATCACAGGGTACTACTTTTTTTTACTGTTTTTATCAAAAGAAAAATTCACACTGTTCTCATTTCTCATTATATATCTGCTAGAGACAGATTATATCTGTCCAGTATCATTTATTTTACTTGAATTCTGGATATATGGAGATATTTGGAGTGCATTATTATTATTAGTATCATGACATTCTGGATCATTGACTTCTATTACAAATCTGATCAAATTCTTGTATTTTTTAATATCTCCGGTAGGGGTGTGACATAAATCATAATCAATGATAAAATAAAATTTTCCTTTTGTTGCAGTAGTGTTTTCTTGAAAAAAAATCATTAATTTATATCGCCAAGAGTATCGTTATCGTGAAAATACCATGAAATATCATGATATTATTTTAGGGCCATATCGCCCACTCCTACGATATACTGCTATGAACAAGCACTGTCTCTGCTGCTGCTCCATGCTGTGTTTACACACTAAGCGTACACACAGTCTGTGCAGCGTTCACTGCTCACATTTGCTCTGAACGTCCCATTGAAAAAACACTGTGTTTAAAAGCGCAGTGGCAATGCACAGATATGCACGTTTAAAAACAATCTTCTCACTATATTTACTTTCTACAAAGACAGCTCTGACCAATCAGAGGTGCAGACGATGTGCTCGTGTAGTTCATTGGTGCGCATTTTGATGCGTTTAGGTGTATTTGTGCCTGTGTGAAACCAAACCAAACAAGAGGGAGAAATGCACCAACGCACTTTTATACTCAGCAAATTAAGATCTAATTCAGATATACTCATAACTAACAATTAAATTAATGTGACAAATTGAATTGTAAGCCCTGCATCGTGATACAAATACAACCTCCAGGCTTTTGCCAAAACACAGCCCTAATTAAACCACCCAGAACCTCTAAAACCAAATGAGTTTTACAATGTTTTCAGGTGCCATTCTTTACGTCCAGACACTCCAGCATTGCTCTAAACTTCACTGCACCCCACCCCAACACTTAGCCATTTCCGCATTCATTTAAACCCTGAGCCAGACCACAAAAATCCACACATGGCATGTGGCTTAAAAAAAATCACAGAGAAAAGTCCAAGTCATTCTTTCTTTAGTCTTAAAAAAAAATAAAGATGCTAATCTGATTCAAGCTAAATGATGCCCTTCATCTTACTAATATTCATATCTTTGCTTATGTTAAAAATCATTATAGTTCCTAGTTCTGCAATCACAGAATGGGAGGGGCACTGGGTGATGTATGGGTTTAGAGGTGGGGCAGGAGGGAGAGCTAATTGGCTGAGCTGCAGCAGCAGTGTGCCTCTGATAGAGGTAAGATGCAGATGATTGGACGTCAGCAGGAGGCGGTATTATTGATTCACTATTGATCTGCATATTGTGATGTGTCTGCGTACCAAAGTACACGTACAGATTATTCACTCCTATAGCACAGCCGAACCTGAGATGGCGCTACAGAGGCGGAAATTACCACAATAAAGCATTTTTTAAGGAAATTGTTCGTTTATAAAAACATTTAAGCAGGACCAGTAGGTTTCATTACTTTAAAGAAACACATTTCAGCTATTAATGGAAAGATACAAAAATATGGTTTATGGTTTAGTGGCTCTTTATTATAAACTTTAGATATATACATTTAGATATAGTCCCTAATCTCTGCCTAGGACAAACAGTACCCTAGGTACACTAGGGCTGCAACGATTAGTCGATATAATCGACATTGTTGATTATTTAAATTTTTCGACTACAAATTTCATTGTCGACTAATCGTTCATTTGTAACAGTATCGCATTACACTAACATATGGGTAATGGATTACTCACACAGTTTACACTCAACGTAGTCTGTATCTTCAAAAGTGCATAAACACAACAGATTACATATTTACTCACTAAATATCAGTACTTTCCATGTTTAAACAACATTTAGACATTTAAATGCCTTTTAAATCTCATGTTCTGCTGTTTCTATTGTTCTTAGAGATGAACAACATGGCAGAAATAATCGTTGACTAATCGACTAATCGAAAAATCAATCATCAGATTAGTCGACTACCAAAATAATAATTAGTTTCAAGTTTAAAGTTAAGGATCTGTTGCATGGGCTGCAGAACTCAAAATCACTCAAAAACAAACAGAGTTAAAAGTGAAGATTCAGAACATGTTTGAGAGTGAAAGCTGAGCGGATGTGGTCAGGAGAAGCAGGAAAGCCACACGGGTTCTTCTGGTGAGCAGTTTCTCAAAAAGTCGCCTCCTCCTTGTCGCTCCGTCGAGGCGGGGGGGTGTTTGGTAGCGGAGACAGCTAGGCAGGCTGGGACCAGCCTGACCCACTTTCCACCACCTCCCCTCCCCACAGATACCCCACACCGCTCCCACAAAATCAACTCCAGACCTCCGCAGCACATTCCAGCACCTCCTAATTGATTGCATCTGCCGGTCGTCTTGGAGGATAGACGCTCATAAAGAGGAACTCTGGGCTTTTTCATGCCTTTGTAATCTACGCTGGAATTCTGGAGGGGAACTGAGACATGCCTTTGTTTAGACTGATATGTATATTAATACTAGTGTATCTCAAAAAATGAGAATATCATTGAAAAAAAAGTTGCTTTATTTCAGGTATTCAGTTCCAAATGTAAAACTCTATATCAGTGAAAAAAAAAAATCAGTAGAATATTATATAAGACCAGTTGGTACTTTTGGCAGTGTGGGCAGTGTGCCAAGTCCTGCTGGAAAATGAAATCTACATAAAAATTGTCAGGAGAGGGAAGTATGAAGCGCTTCCTGTAAGATTTTAGACTTGATAATAAAACACAGTGGATCAACACCAGCAGATGACAGACATGACTCTTTATAAAAACCATCACTGATTGGTGGAAACTTCACACTAGACCTCGAGCAGTTTGGACTGTGTGTCTCTCCACTCTTCCTCCAGACTCTGCTCCCTTGATTTACAAATACAATTTAGTAAAATTTACTGATGATCAGTGATGGTTTGGAGAGTCATGTCTGTCATCTGCTGCTGTTGATCCACTGTGTTTTATTATCAAGTCTAAAGTCAGTGCAGTTTTGTTTTCCCACAAAATCTTACAGCACTTCACATCTTATAGCTTCCCTTTGCTGAAAACAACATTTTTGAAGATGCAGATTTCATTTTCCAGCAGGACTTGGCACATAGCCATTATTACTAAAATAAAAGTAACTTTTCAAAAAATATATATTTTTTTTAGATGTACTAGTATAAAAAAAATATATAAATAAATCCTAGCTTCAATTGAAATAGATGTATAGAAGCAGGAAAACTTGCGATAAAAATGTGCAGAACAATGAGCAGACGAGGTTCCTGCTTCACGTCTCAGAGCTCTTCATAAAGGCCAGTGGGTGAATGGCCAGTAAAAGGTCTCGGGTTGCGGGGTTTGTAGTCAGGGGTTTGGGATGGTCTTGATGCAGGACAGCTGTGTTCGGTCCCAAACACTCAAAAGAGGCAGAGACTGCAGGAGCTGCAGAATCAGAGCTGGATCTCATCAAGAAGCACTCCTTCCTTTCCTTTCTTTTTCTCTCCTTTATTCTCCTTCCCTCCTCTGCTCAGCAGGAGGAATGCCTGTCTGCCACGCCACGGCCAGCAGTCCCACGCTGACGACCAAGAGCAGCGCAATCTGGGCTCAGATTACCCACCTCAAGCTGAATTTACAATATGATGATGATGATGATCTCAGTGTCCTGCTCAAAGTCAATACCAATACATTTTCCTGATTACTTTCATTTACAGATCATTTTACTTGACTTACTATCTTTATCTTTGACAGTGTTGTGTAAACTAAGATTTTTCAAATTGATGTTTCATTTCATGATGTCTCTTAATATTAAACTCCCTAATTACGCCAACTTTTAGACTCCTTTGCCCTTTTTCTGCGCTAAAACTGCACACTCTCTCCGCTTTTAGATTCTTTGGCCTGTTTTTTTGCGCTAGAAATGCACACTCTCTCCACTTTTAGACTCTTTGGCCCGTTTTTCTGCGCTAGAAATGCGCACCCTCTCCACTTTTAGACTCTTTGGCCCGTTTTTCTGCGCTAGAAATGCGCACTCTCTCTGCTTTTAGACTCTTTGGCCCGTTTTTTTTGCGCTAGAAATGCGCCCTCTCTCCGCTTTTAGACTCTTTGGCCCGTTTCTGACACCTAGCGTTCAAACTTTGAATCTCACATTATAAAAACCTGCTTAACAGCGGGCCAACTTTCATTCTATTTCTAAAATACCTCGCGGGCCGCTCCAAAAAAGGAAACGGGCCGCAAATGGCCCACAGGTCGTAGTTTGGACACCCCTGATCTATTATCTGTCATTTTTTGTCGCAATGTGATATTTTCCCAATATAATGCAGCCCTGACTAAAACGCATCTATTATAACTTTTTTTTCTTAGAATATGTCTTAATTTTACTTCCACACTTTCTATAGTTTTTTTGTATTTCTATATTTATGTATATATTTTTTTAAGTCTCAATTTAGAATTGTATCCCTCAATAAGTGTATTGTACTACACTTATTGTTTTTGTTTCTACTGTGTTGTGTAATTGCTACTGGCTGCTAAATTTCCTTCGGGATCAATAAAGTATCTATCTATCTATCTATCTATCTAATTTTAAATTCTAAAAAGGATTTTTTTTAATATTATTTCTACACTTCACTAGTCAAGCATATTGACGTGCACGTACGTAATTAGTGACTTTTACCCACTAATTACAGTAAATGCCAATCAACAGCAGCTCCTAAAATCCACGCCAGATGACGACAATACAAAACAAACAGCCGGCCGCAGCGCACACACTCTCAATAGAGGTAGTGTACGGAAATTATCCAACAGGAACACACTGTGTGCGGTATCTGCGCCCCATTAACCGGCTTGCTGCTCGCGCACAATGCGCCGCCCCCCTTCCCAGTTCAGACCCAGCAGTCATTATCAAAGTGACGGAGTTTCAAACAAACGCAGAGCTGCACTTTCGGACGCGGTCAGAGGCCGAGCTCACCGACACAAAGATCTCTCAGCATCAAAACACAGGGAGAAATCAGCCCGGTGAGCGCTGAGGTGTCCTGATGCACAGTCTGTACAGGAGACCGCAGGACAGGTCTGTCTGATGCACCCATTATTTAAACCTGCTCTCACGCCGTCTTAACTTGTTTGCTTTGCTTTGCTTTGTTTTGATGACGCCTCTCCTCGTCAGATCTTCCCTGAAAGAGACACTCAGCTCTCAGTGAGACACTCCTGGTAAAACCAAACCAAGCCAAGACAAGATACAAAAGAGGAAATGAGGATAATCTGTCTGGAACAGAAATCAGATTTCAGTTCTATAGAAATAGAATAAATAGATTTTTTTTAAGTTGCTTTATTTCAACTTTTGCATTTATTTCTTTTTTGTTGATGATTATGGCTTACAGTCAATAAAAAAAAAATAAAATAAAATATTATATATGACCAATACTTTTGGCAGTGTGGGCAGTGTGCCAAGTCCTGCTGGACAATGAAATCCGCATCTCCATAAAAGTTGTCAGTAGCAGACGGAAGAAGCATGAAGTGCTGTAAGATTTGGCGGGAGATGCAGATTTCATTTTCCAGCAGGACTTGGCACACTGCCAAAAGTCCCAAATGGTCTTATATATCCTAATTTTCCATCAAATATTTTAACTTAGAAATAAAAAAAATGTATATTGTTAAAAGATGAGCGTTTTTCACACCCCTATATATTTTTATTAGTTTTAAAAGTTATACGGGTGTGTCTAGTCTCTCTGCAAGTTATACAAACATGTATATCAGCATTGGCATCAGCAGATGTTTAATATTTGATATCGGCATCTGGCCAAAATTCCCATATCGGTGCATCCCTAATCTGTAAATCCAAAAATTAGGGCTGCATGATATATCATTTAAGTATCATCATCATCGCAATGTGCGCGATAATCTCATTGCAGGACGTGCAATTAGTTTTATTGCTGCAAACACATGGAATAAACACAAAGCCTCCATCCACATGGCTGGACACGTGCTTGTTACAGCTGTGCTCCTCAGTCCAGCACAGTTTTACGGTGCAGATATTTCCAGTTACAGCTGAATTCACACTTTTAATCCCAGAAAAACTAAAAATGTACCTTTTAAAAAGCATTTAAATGCCTCTTTAAAAGGGACGATTACTGTTTTTTGCTGTTTTTCTCGGGTTTTGAGTTGAGCCCGGCACTGATTCAGCTCTTGATTGGTTCGAACGAGAGACAGCGCGCAGGTGGGGAAAGGGGCTGGTGATGTTTAGGCCCTGCATTGTTTAATATCTCGATATTATCGTCCAAAAAAGGACATTTGCAATGTAACATTTTTCCAATATTGTGCAGATCTACGAAAAACTCTACAGTAAAGCAGATTTCTGCTTGTGATCTCTGTTTTAGAGCATACATGACCATTCAATCCAACATTCTGACATTCTGCTACTAAACTCTGTCACTGCTCTTCTATGCTAAATTCTATGTGTGTTGGCGCTCCAGTGATACAACCTCCACTGCTTATGTAGGCAACAGTAATTTCATTAACTCTCGATAAATACTAATGAACAGCAGCTTCTTCCCACCAACCTTTAGCATTCACCTCATTCTGTTCTATTCTGGCTAAAGCTGAAAGCACGAGTCAAAGAAGTCAAGAGCAGAGATCAGTCCAGCACATCTCCTCTGACTCCGGCTCAGTGCAAAGCTTCATCATTCAGAGGCCTCACTGTAAATACAAGGTGTTTCAGAGCATTAATGAGCCGTGGAGTCCGGTAAGTTACAGTAGCTCATTAGCAGGAGATCAAAGCTCTGCGGAGGCCCAGAAAAAAGCAGGAGCTCCTACAAACATCGCCCACGCTCCCAGCCTCACAGCCGTGTCCTTCCACAAAAAAACAGCCCTGAAGAACACAGACCGTACCTTAGAATCAGGACACACCCTGCAGCGTCGCAGATCTGCGCCGCTCTTCATCCATCATGTTTATCCAACTCCAAGTTCTTTCAAAGGGAGAAGTATAACCTATTGTATTTAATGACTATTCATTTTCCACCATAAAACGCCTGTTCTCACCAGCAGCTGCAATCTCACAGCGTTTTCACACCTTCAACAGAGTCTGCACAGAGATTCATGTGTGTGTTACATTATATATTGTACATTTGTTCTCGGAAGTTTCGGTTTTCGGAGTCCATGTCCTAATCACCTGCATGGATGGAGTCTCTATACTTTACACTGATTGGTTTGTAGGGTGCTGTCAGTTTGGCGAGTTCCTTTTCCAGCTGTTGTGCCGAATTTTAGCTTTCCGACAGAATCCGACTTCCTTTCGCCATTAATCTGTTCTCTTCATATGCCCATATTTGGCATAAGCTGTTTTTGTCTATGGCCAAAATCTATCACATTCTGTGGTAAATAAATATATTTTTCCTTCACACCTCTGAATTACGAGGTCGTTTAAGAGTCATATTTAAAATAATGCTATCTTTAAGCTAATACAGTGCACTGAACTGACATCACAGCACAACAGCTCAGAACGAAAGCAGAACACTCAATTTGGCGCAACACCTGCAAACTCCGGTTGTATTTTTACAGCATATTAAAGCCAAGTTGAACCAAAAAATGAACTAACTGCCCTCGCTGAGAATCCCTGAGCAGCTAAATCTGACTTTGTTATTGTTTTTCTTTTAAAGCTTTAATACAGGCTACACTGCTCAACATCACCAGACTGAAAGTGTATTGCCCTCTCTAAATGCATTGATGATCCTCTGTGAAGAAGAAGATTCATCCAAAACATGATACGACTGGTGCTCTACAGCTGGTGTAATGTCTCAACCAGCTTCCTTCCTCCTCTGTTCCTCCTTCTTCTTCCTCCGCTTTGCTGTGACACCAGTTCAGGACACTGAAGCATTGTTGTCATTTTAAACTTCATTTATATGCCTTTAACTTCATTTATATATTCTTTTTGGACCCGTGGTTCTCTTTCTCTGCGATTCCATTCCATATGTAACCGCTGCTCCTAACTCCCAGTCGCTGACTGGGTCAGATATCTAGCATGCCAAATATTTGCCAGGCATCTGTGACTGGTTGGCTGGTCGTCAGTAATTCACACTAGGCGACCCCGAGATCCCCGATTTGCCTCTAAGCAGAGTTTTTGTCTGCGTTCAATAGAAAACTGTCGAATAAAAACCTAGAATAAATCCTTAAAAGTCAAAAGGACCAAACAAGGCAGGTGTGAAGCACCATCAGACCACATGAAATTGCATGTGTCAAGGATTCACCAGATTACTCAAAACAGAAACCCAAATAACCCAATAAATAAAACCGAACTCCACCGTTTCTTCAAAAGTAAAGCAGATCTCAGGACCTCATGACCCGTATCCAGCACCTACAGGCCCAGACACGCAGCTCGTGAACCAGGTCCTCGTGAAAACCATTAAAGAGTCCAACAACAGCCTGAGCACACCTGCTTTCCCTCTCACACTCCTCATCTTTTAGCCTGAAACGACAGCTTAATGAGGGATGACTCCGTACAAAACAGCCACGCACGACAAGAAAGCATGAAGAAGAGCTAGAGGTGATCTGGGGTCATGCCATCGAGTGGTTTGACCCAGTAATGATGATCATACAAACATATTATCCAGCTCCAGTTCTGAAGAGCCTTAGCAGAGGACCATTAAAAACTACTTTATCTACTGATGGTCTCTAAACTAGTTCACTTCATGCTTCCCTCTTCTGACAAATTTTATGGAGATGCAGATTTCATTTTCCAGCAGGACTTGGCACACTGCCCACACTGCTAAAAGTACCAATTGGTCTTATATAACTTTTTTTCTTTATAATTTTAATTCATAATTTTCTGAAATTGTATTGTATGAGTTTCACTTTTTAAACTGAATTACTGAAATAAAGTTACTTTTCAATTATAATCAAATTTTTTAAAATGCACTAATACATCCACATCTAGCACTTCTACTACTAAATAAGACGTTAGAGTCCCAATATTATAGAAGGCATATCTCACTCTCAAAACACTGAAATCGGATCACACACAGAAATATGAAAATCTGCATTAACAGCTTCATCCTATTCTATTGGAAATATTGGCAATACTAGACAAGTAAAGTTTGTGCATTTGCACATTTGTGTATCAGCAATGGATAGGATGCATGCATTTAGAAGCATTAGAGGCATTAGAATGAGTGTCACACTTGGCTGAGCAATATAAGAATATTATAACATTCATTTATAACATTTATTTTCACGATAATCACATTTTCAGACATAGTCGGGATGCAAAAGTAGTTAAAAAAAGCTAATTAAATTATATAGTGACTGCATGATGCACTTCGCCCAATTACACAGAAGTAATTACACTTTCTGTAATTCTGTAATGTAATGTGCAGTTGGTCAGTGATTTTTTTTTTATTTCATTAGGGTATGAATAAATATTGTCAAATTGCCCATCTCTTACTTTAAAGCACCTTTTTTTTTTTTTTTTTTTTTTTTAGAGAACTGTCTTAGGCCACATTCACATTACCAGGCTTAAGTGACTCAAATCTGAGTTATTTTTTCATGGCAGTGTGAACGTGCCAAATCAGATTTTTTTCAAATCAGATTTGAGTCACTTTCATATGTGGTTCTAAATCAGATTTGTATCTGATTTAGAACATGCGACATGAATGTGAACGGTCAAATCTGAATTCTTGGGCTTTATTATGCTTTTATGCATTAGCATTAGCGCTACGTGCTTCTCTCTCGTACCTACACTGCATCTTTTGGTGCAGCTGTGCAGCTACAGCTGCAAAAAAACAGCAAAAGCAAACCACCTGTCCTTTTTTTCACCTCCTGGACCTGAGCATGAACTTCAGAGCAGCTGTTTACTGTTTCTCCACTCCAGCAAAAGATGCTCCACATATAAGCAGCTAACTCATCCATTTCCCTTTATAAAGCTACGAGTCTCTCCTCTCTCTAATATGAGGGGTTTTTTTTGTTGGTGAAGAAGGAGACGTTTATACAGGTATCAATGTGAGCATGTGAGTACGGTATGTGCGTTTCAGGAACAGATTCATTCACATTACACACAGATACAGTGAATGTGAACGTAGCCTGGACACCCTGGGTAGACAGCTAGTCTATCACACCCTGCTATAAACCCTAGACACGGACTGTAAAGCGATAAAATCAACCAGCCTTTGTTTGCTTCCTTAAAAAGCAGTAAATTGTCACTATTGTTCTACAGTTTCTTACTGCAGTGCGAGATGAGCTGAGACTCTATCAACCAGAGCAGCGGCCGCTCTGGCCGGGGAGACGCGAGGAGTCCCAGAGCTGTATAACAGGGGGAGGGGAGGCAGGGGGCAGACCCAGAACATCACTTCCACGTTACCACATCACTGAACAACAATCGGCCCCCGGGTCTCGGGTGAAGAGTTCAAAGGAAATAAAGGACGAGAGAGAAAATGACAGAAAGAGAGAGAGAGACGCTTATACAAACGAGGCAGTAACACCTAGGCAGTAACGTTTGTACTCGACGAGCATCAGAAGGTGAGAAAAGGAAGAGCTTAGTGCAGTTATATTGTTTTTGCGGAAAATTTGAAATGGCTGAAATAACAAAAAAGATGCAGAGCTTTCAGATCTCAAATAACGCAAAGAAAAAATCAAGTTAATATTCATAAAGTTTTAAGAGTTAAGATATCAATCAATATTTGGTGGAATAACCCTGGTTTTTAATCACAGTTTTTTTATGCATCTTGGCATCATGTTCTCCTCCACCAGTCTTACACACTGCTTTTGGATAACTTTATGCTGCTTTACTCCTGGTGCAAAAATTCAAGCAGTTCAGTTTAGTTTGATGGTTTGTGATCATCCATCTTCCTCTTGATTATATTCCAGAGTTTTTCAATTTGGTAAAATCAAAGAAAATTATAATTTTTAATTAGTCAGTAATTTCCATGTTTAAACAACATTTAGACATTTAAATGCTTTTAAATCTCATGTTCAGCTGTTTCTATTATTTTTAGAGAGATGGAAGACATGGCAGAAATAATTGCTGACTAATCAAAAAAATAATCATCAGATTAATCGACTGCCAAAATAATCATTAGTTGCAGCCCTAATATATATATATATATATATATATATATATATATATATATATATATATATATATATATATATATAATTTTTTTCTTATCATTATTATTATTTTTTTATATACAGGTAAACCTAGTAACCATGCACCTTACTTCCTACACTTTTTCATGTTCACTTTACTGCAAAAATGCTATAATTTTGTCACTTATTTGTAAATAATATTGATAACACATTACTATTATCATGTACATATTTCCATCCTTTATGTAGTTTATACTTTTATCTATATGCGACATACTTGGTGAGGAGCAAATAAAAACTCATTATATGGGGAAACTTGTTTCTTTCTGTGCACATGACAAACTCTCTGAATCTTGAATCTAGTAGAATCGAAAATCTGATTTTTTTGTGGAAAAAAAATCTGAAGACTATTTTTTAGGTCATAATCGCCCAGCACCAGACGAGCCGAACCAACGAGAAGCAGCTGCTAAATCAATCAATATCAATGAGACTCGCATGAGTATTATTATTTAATACAGGCCTATTCAGAACCTAAAAAGGGGGCCTACATGTGGCCGGCTGCACTGCCACATCAACAACACCCACCTTCCTCTGCTGAGCACCATGTAGCAATCTGCTCCCCCCGGGTTTGGCTCTAAACAGAGTAAACACTAATGCTGAGAGCAGAAAACACCAATTACAGCCCGCCCTGCCTGCCGCCATCAACAAACATCCCTTCATTGCCTCTTATACACACACACACACACTCATAAACGAGGAGCCACTCTGAAAGCTGCCACTCCTTTACGCTAATGTTGACCGCTAGCCTGCGTTCGCTCTGAGTCCGGCTGTCGTCTGGCTCTTTTAGGAACTGATACAGCGAGAGCACCAGCCTTAAAGAGATATAAAAACCCTAAACCAGATTTTTTATAGCTATTTTTTATCCATTATTAGCTGAAATGTGTTTATTTGAAGTGCTGAAACATACAAGTCCTGCTTAAAATTATTATTAACATTTCATAACCTTTAAAAAGCGCTTTTATTATGATAATTGCTGATAATGTTAGCTAGCTCTCCTCTAACCTTAGTTCTCTCCTCTGTAATCTTAGCTAACTCGCCACTAAAGTTAATAGGTTAGCTAGCTCACCGCTAATGTTAGCTAGCTCTCCCCTAACCTTAGTTCTCTCCTCTGTAATCTTAGCTAACTCGCCACTAAAGTTAATAGGTTAGCTAGCTCACCGCTAATGTTAGGTAGCTCTCCTCTAACCTAAGTTCTCTTTCTGGTATCTCTAGCTAACTTGCTGCCAAAATTAATAAGTTAGCTAGCTCACCGCTAATATTAGCTAGCTCGCCTCTAACCTTAGTTCTTTCCTCTGTGATGTTAGCTAACTCCCCACTAAAGTTAGTATGTTAGCTAGCTCACCGCTAATGTTAGGTAGCTCTCCTCTAACCTAAGTTCTCTTTCTGGTATCTTTAGCTAACTTGCTGCCAAAATTAACAAGTTAGCTAGCTCACCGCCAATATTAGCTAGCTCTCCTCTAACCTTAGTTCTTTCCTCTGTGATGTTAGCTAACTCCCCACTAAAGTTAGTATGTTAGCTAGCTCACCGCTAATGTTAGCTAGCTCTCCTCTAACCTTGGTTCTTTCCTCTGTGATGTTACCTAACTCCCCACTAAAGTTAGTATGTTAGCTAGCTCACCGCTAATGTTAGCTAGCTCTCCTCTAACCTTGGTTCTTTCCTCTGTAATGATAGCTAACTCGCCACTAAAGTTAATAAGTTAGCTAGCTCACCGCTAATGTTAGCTAGCTCTCCTCTAACCTTGGTTCTTTCCTCTGTAATGATAGCTAACTCACCACTAGTTTGTAAGTTAGCTAGCTCACCGCTAACCTTAGTTCTCTTTCCGGTATCTTTAGCTAATCGCCCTTAAAGTTAATATGTTAGCTAGCTCACCGCTAATGTTAGCTAGCTCTCCTCTAACCTTAGTTCTTTCCTCTGTGATGTTAGCTAACTCCCCACTAAAATACATATGTTAGCTAGCTCTCCTCTAACCTTAGTTCTTTCCTCTGTAATGTTAGCTAACTCGCCGCTAAAATGAATATGTTAGCTAGCTCTCTGCTAATAATAGAATTGGATTAGATGTGTATGCTGTGTTCTCAGTGTTTTTCCAATGACATTAAACACACCATCTAAAAATGTAATACCTACAGCAAATTAACAGCAAATTTAAGACAATTTAGGACCTTAATTATCTGGATTTTAACTTAAGACATTTTAAGACTTTTTAAAGACCCGCGGGAACCCTGTTATTGTGGTAATACGCAGACTGCCATCAAAGGCACACTGTTTAGCCCCAACAGCTCTCCCTCTAGCCCCACCCCTAAACCCATACATCATCCAGTGCACATCCAAAACCTACCTGTCCAATATTTTTAGCATTTTTTTTATTTGAGCTAAAGGTGGGGGGTAGAGACCCTTTAATCAGCAGCAGAGGCTCAGAGCCTCCTGCTAAAAAAGAGAAAAATGCAGGTAATGACATACATGTGGCACAATCTCTAAACAGGTACATAAATAAACAGAAAAGCAGAGTTTTCCTCAGAGCCAGGATTATACCGGGACAGGCCACGGGTGTGCTGCAACATCTGGTCTGCGTTTAGCTGGTAAATTCAGTAAAGCTGCTGAGTTACTGGCTGCTTTCTGCTGTTTTCTTAGGGGGTTGTTCTCGAGGCATCATCAGGACGCTCTCTCGCTTTCTCTCCGTCTCTCGCTCCAGAATAAAGACTCAAATCTATTTAATATAAAAGCTTGTACTTCATACAAACACTGGTGCCAATTCAGGCTGTTCCCATACCCTGTCCAATGAAGCAAGCAAGCAATAAATCTACTTACTGCAAGACACTTCATAACTGTGGGGCCTGTGTGACGAAGTGATGCATTGTTTTAAGAACAATGGGGTTCATTCTTATGAGTATATTTGTATTTGGTCTTAAGAGAAAAGTCCTAATGAAAAGACTACAAACGCTTAAGTATAAAACTTGTACTTAAACAGAATTTAAAAAAAAACTGTAATTTTAAGAAAAAACTGCCAGACTACCAAAATAAGCATTAGTTGCAGCCCTATAGCAGGGTACCACACACATCCATGCATTAAAACTTTAGATTCTAGATGCGACAACACATCGCAACATATCCTGTTCATTTTTAATGCAAAGTGTTGAAGTGTCAAAAAATTAAGCACCAGGATGCACCGATTCTGATATCTTAGATTTTACATGCATATATCTGTAGAAGCATATATAAATGTTTATAACTTACAGAGAGACTAGACACCCCAGAAGAAAGAAAGAAGGTGAAGAAGAAGAATGACGAGATGAGAAAGAAGAAGACTAGAAAGAATAATTAAGAAGACGAAAAAGACGAGAAATAAGAAGGCAAAGAAGAAGATGAGAAAGAAGACACAGACTAGGAGGAAGAAGAAAAAGAATAATAAAAAGAAGAAGACGAGAAACAAGATAGACTAAAAAAAAGAAGAAGAAGAGGAAGAGGAAGTAGAAGGTAAAGAAGACCAGAAAGAAGTTTAAGACTAGAAAGAAGAAGACGAAAAAAGTAGAAGACGATGAGAAAAGGACACGTCGAAAAAAAGACGTGAAAAAAGTGAAAAAAGATGTGAAAGAAGACAAAGAACATGGCGAGAAAGAACAAGGCCCAGAAGAAGAATGACAAGATGAGAAAGAAGAAGACTAGAAAGAAGAAGAAGGCGAAAAAGAAGACGAGAAAGAAGATAAAGACTAAAAAGAAGAAGTAGAAGACGAGAAAGTAGAAGGCAAAGAAGAAAACGGGAAAGAAGATAAAGACTAAAAAGAAGAAGACGATAAAAGCGAGAAAGTAGAAGGCTAAGAATAAGATGAGAAAGAAGAAGACAAGAAAGTAGAAGACGAGAAAGTAGAAGACGATGAGAAAAGGACAAGAAAGAAGACAAAGAACATGGCGAAAAAGAAGATGATGATGGCAAGAAAGAAGACAAAGATGAAGACGAGAAAGAAGATGAAGAAAAAGTAGAAGACTGAAGACAAAGAAGACGAGAAAGAAGACGAAGATGAAAAAGAAGAAGCCAGTGCTGATCTTGACATGTATGTATGTGTCTGTTTGTTAATACTCCACAGAAATGTGTGTCGAGTTCAGGTTTAAGTCATGGTTAAGTCTAGTCTTTCACAAAAAACAACCACATTTGTTTTTTTTAGTTCAACTGATCATAAAGGAGCAGTTTGTAGTTCTATATCAAATTACAGACTGTAGTCCTGTAGCTGCAGTGATTAGCACTGATTAGCCTGGTGGTGGTGTACGAGGTGTTAGTGTGTTTAAAAACTCCAGGAGCACGGCTGTGTCCAATGCACTCATACCAGCAAAACACACAGAAATCCTCACAGCAAATCCTGTTAAATCTAACAGAAAGCTTTCACTGGACAGCAGAGACAGGTACTCCAACAAAAGCAGAATAAACTCTTTTAAAATTTGTGCCTGGTTGTATGAGTCTTATTGAACAGACTGACTCAAATAAAGAGCTAATTACTCATCCTTATCATCGCCACAGAACTGCATGACTCATATCAGTAGCAGAACTGGACCTGGACTCAAGCCATTATTTGACCACCAAAACACCAAAAGCACGCTGATATAATCCTGCGTCCGTCAGGAGGAAACTGCTTTGAGGAAGCAAGAAAGATTTCTTTAATAATCCTGATCACTTACTTGCTGCAAAACAGTAAAAAAAAAAAAAAAAAAAATTATATATATATATATATATATATATATATATAAAACAAATGGTGGAGAGAACTGAAAAAGAACATCATGTTTTTCCTTTTTAGAGAAGAATTAAAACCAACTCAGCTTCACTGAATGAATGTGTTGCATAATACATTCACAAAATTAATTATTAGATCCAGGAAATGATCTTTAAATGTGGGAAAAAAGATCTGATCTGAGCCAAAAAAAAAAAAAAGTTTGAACACAGTCTTTTTAAAACAAGGTTTTTATCCATACCATTCACACCATAACATGTATTTCTGTAGTGTTATAAAAGCACTAAAATACAGAATTATGTTATTTTCTAAGCTAATTTCAAAGAACGCAGTTTTATTTTCAGCAAAGAGCGATTTTTTCTTAAACTGTGGACTAATTCCATACATCACATGCATTGCCACACAATTATAGGTTACCGTTTTGTCAATAAATAAAGATGGGAGTAGGCAAAAACTTGCAGATGCAATACAACTATATCGCACACTGGTTAACCCACTATACAACTTGCTGTCTGGCTAAAATATCTCCAAACAAAACATTTTCTTTCAAAGTCAAACAAACTGAAAAATTTATTTGAGTGAGTAAAGTGCTTGCTTTTATTTAAAGGAAGCTTAGCCTTCCAATATTTTTAACAGTGTAGTTAGCAGTGCTTAGCGCTAATAAATGCCGCCAGATAGCGCTATACTGAGGAACTCGAGTGTCCTGGTTAACAAGATAAACAAGTAGACTACAGTCAAATCTACTCACCTCTGAACTGCAAAAGAGCTAGCACTGTGGTTAACAGCTAATGCTAATGCTAATGCTGCTGCACCCAGCCTTAGTGCTGTAGAAACATCACTGAAAACTCTTATAACCCTTATAACTCTGTACTTCAGTGGAGAGGCTTTACTGCTCCTTAATACCTGACTGGTAGAATTTATACATAAGAAGCAACAGATTATAAGGCACAGTAACGATTTTTGGGAAAATTAAAGGATTTTAAGGATTTTAAGTGCACCTAAAACACAGTGAACTGAGTGATTATCAAACTCATTATATAAGATATAAGACAATTTAAGCCCACTTAAAGTGAGAGAGTTTTTTAAGCTAAGTAGTAGGGGTGGGCGATACGGCCCTAAAATAAGATCACGATATTTTATGGTATTTTTACGATAATGATACTCTGTATGACGATATGACAAAACACTTTTTTTTATTTTTTTATTTAGTAATGCACTCCATATATCTCCATATATCCAGAGCTGCAGTAACATTAATGATACCGGACAGATATAATCTCTAGATAAAGTCTTTAATAGATATTTAGTGAGAAATGAGAAAAGTGAGAATTTTTTTTGTTGCTAAAAACAGCAAAAACAGCGTACCCTGATGTGATTACGATATTTCAGGGTTTAATATGGTTCACGCTATTCAAAAATGGTGGCGATGTTATCGCGTACGATATGATCTGGCACACCCATAATAAACAGAATTGAAAAACATCCAAAAATATATAATATTTTGACGATTTCGACGACCTGACCCTTCACCACCACCAACAACATTCTCTCTCTTTCTTTCTCTCAATCTGAAAAAAATAAACTTTTACGGATACAGAGCTAGAACTAGATTAGCCATTATTCCCGCTTTTATCAAAAAATGTTCCTTATCATTCGTTGATGTACTTTGGCTGCAGCAAACAGACTCCTCGGATGAATCACTGTCATCTGGACTGCGTCCATCTGTGGTCAGTGTCGGCGAGGGGAGGCCGTCCTGAGGTTCAACCTGTCAGAGTGATGAGGTTCAGCCGTGTTACTCTCAGTCCAACTGGGATAAAGAACACAACAGGGACAGGCTTTTCCTTAAGCACCGGAGCGCAAAGAATTTCCCAAGATGCCTCAGCGAGAACGACTTTTAGTGGATTTAAGATGACGTTAGCGCTAAAACGCTTTTAGGACCCGGGCCAGGAGCCAGAAACAAGGTCCGAAAAAGAGGCAAGCTTTCACTGGCTTCTAATTAACATCTAATCTAACATAACATAACCCCAAACCCCAGCCCAGACCCGACCCCTCCACAGCCTCGTTCCCATGGAAGACACGCATATCGCATTCTGTTAGATTAGTTCGAGAATGCAGCAGGATGGAGGTTAAAGCATCTGTAATACAGGGCTCCAGAGTAGCCCCTGTGCGACCTCACATTCAGCACTTTTCTCACTCAAGCTCTTACCCAGATGTGATCCGAGCAAATCTGCGGTTTTCCACTCCAGCCACCAGCTTCCCAATCTCCAAAATCCACTCTGCTACGCCCAAAACTACACAAAAACCCAAACACGTACATTTGCCTGAGAGGATGTGCCAAAACAAGAGCTTCTTCAGCTTCAGGAACAAGAAGTTCTTCAGCTCTTCAACTGCGAGAGACACTGTATAAGAGTATGATAGCTACACTGCTCAAACAGTAGTGGAGAATGCTTCTAATGAATGCATTTACCAACTTTTAACTTGCTTCAACTGCTGACACGGATGTGCAATTGCACATATACATACACACACACACACACACACAGCTTGTCTATGCCCTGTGGAGACGTACTGTAAAAATAGGACTACATTAAAAATACTGGCACCATGCATAATGCCATGTGTGGGTTAGAGCAATATACAGCTTCAACCAATCAGAGAAGAGAATGTGCTCAAGGGGGTTACTGGTGAGCATTTTGGTGTGTTTAGGTTCATGTCTGTGTGAAACTAAACCAAACAGAGGAAGAAACGCTCAGACCGGATCATAAAAAAACAACAACAGGTATTAAACTGCCTTAAAACTCCCAAAATTGAGCTCTGGCTGATGGTGCTTCATCCAGTACTTTTTAAAAAATATAGTAGAAAATGTTACAAAAAAAAAATCAAATATCCTTGATTTCAGGAGAACTCATGAATAAGCAGGTATCACAGTATATATTTTTCCATATAGTGCACGTCAGCAAAATTGGTCAAGTTTACACAAATTCCACCTTGCTGTATAAACATAGGACAGTCAAGCAGTAAAACACAATTTGCTCATTGTTTCTCTTAAGTTTTTGTAGATGTTCAGGCTTGTTTCTCCAGATTTCTAAGATTAACTTGTCCATAAAATCGGCCAGACCAAATTTAAGCATGAGAAATGTTTGCGGGGTTGTGGTTTGCCCTCAAAAGGCATAGTAAAAATGGCCAAAATATAATAAATGCTTGGGATTCTCAGCCTATTCCCACTGCAGATTTTGTCACTTGAATTTTAAATTGCTAGCAAACAAGCAAGTACACTACACAACAAGCTAAAGACAAATATCCAAAAATACCTACTTGTATACACACATACACTGAGGGAGTTTATTATATATTTTTATACCTGCACTTGTTTTTAAGTCCAATTAAACCAAACAATCAATTCATTTTAACCCTTTTAAGCAATTTAGGACAGTATATTCAGATGTACCATAGACCAAATTAGCTGCAATGAGACCCTTGAGAGGAAGTGGTCTCTGTCTGGTCTCAAACTAAGTCTTTAGCGGTTCATTTGTGGTTCCAAATTGACTCAACCTTGAACCAACTCAACTTTCAGCTGTATTTAACAAATTAAGCCATTATATTCCTCAGATAATTACTACAGCTATGAACTAATGCCATCTCTGCCATTATGTTATGTTAAACTGAATAGAAATATTCACTAATCCAGAACACATGACCTTCTTCCTGTATTTACAGCTCTGGCCAATCAGCAGAGAGAATGTTCTCTGTACATAGTTTGTTGCGATGTATCGGTGATTTTGTTGAGCTTGAATTTTACCCTGTGTGAAAACAAACCAACCCAAGATGAAAATGCAACCATCCAAGTGAAAACACTTTAAAACAACCTAAATCTGAAAACGTATTCCAGTGTATCCAAAAATGCAGTAGAACAATACTTTCTGCTGGTAAGTGTGTGTGTGTGTGTGTGTTTGTATGAGTGTGTGTCTGTATTTGTGTGTCCCCAGTATGCTATAAAACGTTACGCCCATGCCTGTAGAGTCATTCGGAAGTGTCTCTAAACTCCACACTACCCATTCAACACCCTCTTAAACTGAGATCATTGTAGGTTAAGCTCACAGTTTTTGGAAAACTGGGGCGAGGCTGACGCTTCAGACGTCTCTCTCTTCAGGACAGACTCTTCTCCGCTCTTCCCGTCAAACATTCCCAACAGCGCCACAACGGTGGCTGGAGTCTACAGCACTTAAGTGGGTGTTGTGGTGAACTGAACCACCAGTTCCCTCGTCCAACTCCGGCGCACGGTGAGAAGAAGCTCAGTTAAAGAGTATAATGACTAAAGCTGAAATGACTAAAGCTGAAATGACTAAGCTGCAGATGCTTAAAAGTTTGGTTTTTTTTAAGATTTAAGTTGAGGTTTTAAGACGAGGTTGGTTTTACCCATGTAGGAGTGCTAGGGCAGCAACTAATGATTATTTTGGTAGTCGACTATTCTGGCGATTATTTTTTTTTGTAGGTTTTCTGTGGGTACGACTTCTGTTCCTAGCTTTCTCCATCAATTTAAAATTATAAAAACAGATGTTAATTGCTCTATTAATGCCATTCACTTATTTAATAACTTTACTAACATTAGTTGAACCAATTATAGCTGGATAAGAGTACTGTCCACTACATTAAAATTAAATTATATGTTTTAGAAACTACAGATTTTAATAGAAAAAACTTTGCTCCATTAGACAATCTTTTCAGGGAGTTATGTCCTTGGTAAAACGTAAGAAAAAATAGTAATATACTTTGTAATTTTTAGTTCAATATAGATACGTCAATCTATCAAAATATATCGCAAAATTAGTCTTGGGGTCTAAATATTTATCTGTCCTCGCCAGTAGGAAGTACAAATGGAGGGAATGACTAAAAATAATCACGACTAATCAATGAATCGAACAAATAATCGGTAGATTAGTCGACTACTAGAATAGTCATCAGCTGCAGCACTAGTGTATGAGCAGCACTTCCACATAGCGTTTCTGTTCTCAGTTTTTAGTGCAATTAGGTACAGTTACAAATTAGAGATTTGCTGACATCGACATTTGGAGTTGCCAATTTTTTTTTTATAATCGACATCGACGATTATGTTGACTAATCATGGCAACCCTAAGGGGTGCACGATGATATCCAAATCACATAATTGCCTGTTGACACAATGACACATACCAAAATTATATAATGTTATATTTATAAAATACATTTTAATGATAGAAGATTAGCATTAAGATCCTAAACTAAGAAGTAGTTTGGGGACCTCTACCTCACTCTACATCCAGCCCAGTTAGATCACGTAATCACAGTCTGCAACAGTTAGTTATTCACTTTACACCAACTCTTGCACAACAGTACATGCAAGAAGAAATCCTCCACTCTGCAAACCCACCAGGCTTATCACCATTCATTACGCTTAATCATACGGGAGCTTAATCTTGACAATAGTATACACTGAGGTGGCACCCTGATAACTGTGTTTATACAGTCATCCAGGTCAGCCCCCAGCTGATAGTGAGGTTTAATCCCATTCTAGTTAAACGGCCCCTGTTAAAAGGCCCTGAAAAACTGCATAAGCATGACATGATATGTCAATGTGGGTTAGGCTTTGGAGAAAGCAAACTGGAACAGAAGAGAAACCACACTGGATGACGACATCTGGGTCAAATGTGCACAAAAAGCCGTAAACATGATTGAAGAAATCATACGCCTTAGCTATTTTACCTCCAACAATCCTACCTTACCCTGAAACATGTGTTTACTGAAAGCTCAGCCTGTCATTTTAGGAACACGTAATGAAAAGCACCTGGAAAAGTAAGACAAAGCAAAGTTACTCATCTGAGGCAAGAAGTTAAATAAAATATCCTGAATATTACAGGATTTTTTTATGTGTGGAATGTTTCCAAGCACTGTACAAGTTGCTGATCTGCATAATTTAAAATATGCAGATATCTACAGGCCAGAATTCAACGTCAAGGCCTGATACATAATTCATGCAGATGTCACAGGAAAGTATCCGCGGTATTCCAGCATGGGCGACTGGTGGGAGTTGTTCACATTGTTTTCTTTCCTGACGTGTCCCTCGGTCTGTAGTGCTACAGTCTAAAAAAAAAAACTAACCCACGTCCAACTGGGTAACATCTCAGGGTACAGTGCCAACTGTGGCTTCCTGCTATCTACTAGTGCATCTCAAATAAATGTGAAAATCATTGAAAAGTTGCTTTATTTTAGTAATTCAATTTCATTTTCCAGCAGGACTTGGCACAATGCCCACACTGCCGAAAGTAACAATTAGTCTAATTTTCTGAGATACTGATTTTAAAAGAAATAAACACTTAAAACAGAACACTCTGTGTGAAAAAGTACCATTCTTAGTAATATTGAATTTGTTTGGAGATGAACTAGTATATTCCTGTTCTGAAACATTAAATGAGTCAAGCCGATACAGTATTACTTTTGATTTGCAGTTAAAACAAGAAGTTAAATTGGAAAAATGTTTACAGCATCATGTAAAATGAGATGTGTTTACAGACCAATCCAGCTCAAATTTGAGGGGTTCTGAACAATCCACTGTTAGTGTATAAGTAACATCTGGTGAAATATGAAAAATATCATAGCGCTCTAATTCAATGGATTAAACAAAAAAAATAAGGGAATCTTTGTGGATAATTTAGGCCCCACAACCACAATAAACATAGGCAGAACTAAAAATCTAAATTGTAATTGAGAACTGCTTATATTATGCATAGTATATGTTTTGTCACTATATCGCCCAGTCCTAAATAGGTTTTAATAAATGTTATATATATATATATATATTTTTTTTTTTTTTACAAAATACATACAGTATTTGCAGCACCCTTCACTGACTGAACTGATTGGTAATTAGATTATGCATTATATGAACTGTAGGTACAGACATCACATTTGTCAATATATTTAAGTATCAGAATTATATTGCATTGGATAAAATCAAGAATATATTGTAATATATAACACAAAGCATGTCTAAGAAATGAGCATGGGCCTAGCAAGCATCCTCATCCACATCCAGAGACATGCAGCATCAGCACCAGCAGCAGCATCATCAGCCCAGTAGTCCAGGCTGTTAGCAAGCTAACTGTGGCTTAAATAATGTCAGAGAATCATGAAAAGCCAGTCAGCCCTCTGTTTCTGCTGTTTTTTATCTCGTAAATGTGATTTAATCCTAGTTTTTCCCCGAGATTTTGCACATTAGCGAGGCTAGCTAGCTGAGACGGTTCCTATTGTAAACAACCGGAGCAGGTAAACCGTGTATGGCAAGCTAGTCAGCTAAACGGAGGCGTTTACAGGAGAGCAGAGGCGTCGTTTCATTCTTCTCAAAGCGGATTTAGCAGCCAACTCATCCTCATCATCCTCTTCATCATTTTCCTCAAGCAAATAAACAGCCCAGGTGTGCAAAAGCCAGCCAGAAAGCCTTTAGAATAAAGCCTGAATGCTGCTGCAGGACTATAATCATCATTATAGGAGAATAGATAGGCTAGTTATACGTCCAGGCCTCAAACCATGCATCTATTTATTCATTCTTCCAGGTAACTTAAAGCTGCTGCAACGATTAATCGATTAATCGACATAATCGACACAATGCCTAACATACAAAAAACTGTAGACTCTAGATTTCATTGTTGACTCACAGGATGCAGTAATAGAGAGGCTGGAAGAAGGATCTTTGACTTGAATTGAATCGATTAATCAACTTATTGAGACTAATCATTTTAGTTGACTATCAAAAGGTTCATTAGTTGCATTGCACTGCATTACCAGGTGTGCATTGCATTAAGCAGGTGAGGTAAACGTGCCAATATTGGAACAGAAGCAGTTGGAAATGGAGGGAATGGTAGTAATAGTAGTCAACTAATCGAGAGAGAAAGACTTAAAAACATCCAATTGATTAACTAGCAAAGACAGGACACAGGGTGCCAGCCATTCACAGGTGTAAAGACTTGACTGACATGATGCAATAATAAAAAGATTAGTAGGTGAATTAAAAAAACAGCCATTGAATAATCGAGTACATATGTGAAAAAACTAGTCAGATTAGTCCACTACCAAAATAATAATTGGTTGCAGCAGGCCTATCTCTATGCAAAGGTGTGCAGACTTATTAAGCAGGTAAGGTAAAACGTGCCAATATTGTAAAAGGATATGTGATATAGGGAATGCCAGATATAGCCTTGGTCTAATCGACTAAATTGGAGGGGAAAAAATATTAGTCAGAAGTCTGATTAGTCCATTACCAAAATAATCATTATTGCATTGCATTCACAGGTGTGCAGTGCCAACACTGAAACATAAACTCGACTAAATGAAATAACCTTAAAATAATAAATAATCTTCCGATTATTCGACTACCAAAATGACGATTAGTTGCGTTGCATTCACAGGTGTGCAGTGCCCAGATTGGAACATTAATAGAGTGGATGGCAGATATAGCTATGGACTAATCGACTAATTAAAATAAATGAATAAATAAATAGATAAATAATCGACCGATTATTCGACTAACGTTACCAAGATGATTGTTAGCTGCAGCCCCATAAATAACTCACTCAATGAGCAGGTTTAGTCCACGAAATGCCTTCAGAAATGCTGTAAAACAAACAAACAAATCCCACGCAGATCAATCACTCACCCTCAATGGATCCGGTAGGGACCAGGACCTCCACGGTGAGGCAGAAGCCGAGGGTGAGCAATCCGACAGCCCGCATGTTCGCCCGGCGCGGCGTCGCTCACCGCTGGTTAGGTTAATGGAGGCACAGGAGGAGGAGAAGGTGGTGGAGAAGAAGGTGGAGGAGGAGGTGGCGGCTGTGGCTGTGCAGGACCGGGGCCGAGCACCTCATCAAAGCCTCCTGCGTCGTGCTGCTGGTGGTGGTGGTGGTGCCGCCTCGGGTCCCTCCGCCGGCGGCCAGCACAAGCCTGAAACGCGGGTCTGGGTTCGTGCAGGAGCCGCCTGAGAGAGGGAGGCTGGAGGGGGGGAGGCTTTTTCAAACCGCGGTGCGGGACAGCGCGGTCATGGAGCTGCGCTGCGTCCTGCTGAAAACCGCACACTGCAGTTTTAAAAGGATAGCCTTTTTTATTCAATTAAAAATAAAAAATAAAAAAATAAATCCCGCTCTCTCCTCCGTGCTCGTGCCCAGCGCGTACTGCTGGGGGTCGGCTCCTTTCTCCAGCAGAGCCGGGGGTCGCCCAATAAAAGAAGAAAAAAATGAATAAAAAAATAAAATAAAAGCCTCCTTTCTCCCTTTCTTCTCCTTTCTCTGCTGCGTCCCGCCGCCACCCGCGATGCTGCTGGTTTGTACTGTGTGTGTGTGTAGCTGTAGCTGTAGCTGTGAATGTGAATGTGTGTGTGTGAGTGTATGTATGTGTGTGTGCGCGAGAGCGCCTCTCCACACCACACTGCTCGCTCGCACCAGTGATGACGTCGCTGTGAACGCTGCTGGCTGAAGCTGCGCGGCCCGGCTCCCTCTCCCGCGCATGCGCGGCGCAGTTTCCCGCCCTCCGCTCTGTTTCCCCCTCAGCGGAGAGAAACTGGCCCGGCCGAGCCGCCATCTTGGCTCTCCCGCTGCTTTTTATTCTTCTGATATGACAGAAATCTAACGGAATAAACCTTAATTTTTTAGTTATTTTCATTGAATAAACAAATTAAACATTAATGATAGAATAAAAACAACATAAAAAAATATTTATTCAACATGGACTCATACGTATCGGTTAGCATTAAGGTTCTGACACTGAATTAATATTTAAAAGAATCAAAATAAAAAAAAACAACCAATTTTTTATTATTAAGTTAACTTATTTTTAGATAGTAAGTAATTATTTTAAGATACTATCTCATTATTTTGAGATACTATCACAATATTGTTAGATAGTAAGTGATTATTTTGAGATACTATATCATTATTTTGAGTTATTATCTCATTATTTTGAGATACTATATTCATTGTTTTGAGTTAGTATGTCATTATTTTAAGATACTATCATCTTATTTTGAGATACTATCTAATTATTTTGAGATACTACCTCATTATTTTAAGATCGCAAGTCATTATTTTAAGATAGTTCGTTCATTTTAGGTAATATAATATTAGATGTCTACAATACCTTAGTTTCTGAAGTCAGAATTACAACAAAAATATCAAGATATCTAAAGAAAATTGTATCTGGAAAAGAAGAACCCAAGAAATCCCTTTTTATAATGTGTTGGGACACTATTGTCTGGCGGCAGAGTAGATTAGAAAATGTACAAAAAATATTGCTAACATGCAGATATGTTCTCCAAACGATTTCAGAGGATATTAGAGAAGAAGTGCTAATTTTTACCATACTAGTGTTTTTGTCACCATCCTATTGCTTTTGTTCTTTAAGGATTTCACTGAGACTCCAGAATTTTAAATGAGCCTGAGATTTAGAGAAAATGAAAACCTCAATTTTTTTTAGGTAGTTGTTGCTGTTTTTCCAATGTATTTGACTTTGGCACTTGGTCATGAATGAAGCCCTGTGGCACACTCTCAGCCTTTTGGCTCCACAGAGGTTATTCTTAGCTGGTAGAGCGAGCACTGCACTGAACACTCTCTCTAGCAGTTAAGATAGAAAGGAGATAGGCTGCAGCCTCTGAGAGTAACTGGTGGAGGCCTTGCTAATTGGCCGGAGAGTAGAATCAGGTGTGTTTAATGAGGCAGAGGACAGAACTCTGCAGAGCCATGTTTCAGAAGGAGCTCAGTTTGACACTCAGCTTAAAAAAATCCTTTTATAATTAATAGGATCTGTTTTTGTTAAATTCCGATCCTATTTATCGACATCCTGTGAGACATCAACTTTCTCTTTCAGTCCAGCGCAGTTTAGGAAAAACAGCCCCACTAAATTGGTTGTGTATTGTGCAAGTGAGCACGTTCCGACATTTCGGGAATTGCTTGCATAATCTCTCACAGATGTGAGCTTTAAGCACAATACAAACAACATTTTGGACTTTACGGAACGGCTGTTTTTCTTGGAAATTGAACACAGAGGTGGTGGAGTGTTCCTGACAAAAGTTAGAGGGTCAATATCCTAGAAATAAAACACTTTATCCTTCACGTTTTTTCTGTAAAGCTAAACCTCCTGATTTTGCTGACTTCACCCCTTAGCTCAAGTTTAAAAAAAAAATCAGGAGAGTAGTTTGGCAGGAGCACTGGATGATGTATGGGTTTAGAGGAGTTGCAGAAGGGAGAGCTGATTGGGTGGTTGGATGTCAGCAGGGGGGTGGTATTTTTGATTAACTGATCTATATATTGAGAGTTTCCATGTACAAAAGTACTGTACATGGAAACATCATCCTCACCTATAGCACAGTTAAAGATTTGGAAATGTTTATAAAAATGTTAAGCAGGACTGGTATGTTTTATTACTTCAAAGAAACGCAGAAATAACAGCCTCTAAACTCTTCTTGTTGCTTCCAATGAGAGTCTGGCTTCTGGTTGAGGGTATTTTGGATAATTCTTCTTTACAAATCATCTCCAGTTCAGTCAGGTTTGATGGTTTCTGTCTGAGGATGAACAGCCCGCTTTAAATCACACCACAGATTTATAATAATATTCAGATGAAATGATGAACAGACAGACAGACAGATAGATAGATAGAGAGATAGAGAGATTGTATTGCGATATAGTCAGTATCGTAGAATACTGCTATTAGACTACGATACATCGATAGGAATATTGTTGGCAGTGTTTTGTGTATTAATTTATTGCGTATTGGCCCTTTACTCTACACTACTGTGTTGTAAAAATACACAGATTAAGCTGTTGTTTATTCACACACCTTATCAGATCAGAAAAATCATAAACATGTAATAAAGGAGAATCACAGTCTGGTGTTGAAGCTCAGTCACAGTCCAGTCTATGGGTTTGGCTGCAGGCTCTGTGCAGCACAGAGAGATCTCTTTGTCTGCTGTGTTTTTTCTTATAGAGGAAATGCTGCCTCTCAGTGGAGGAAACAGTCACTGTGGGTCTACCCTCAGACAAATAGTAGGAGTTTAAAGGTATATTTATGATCATCAAAGAACAAATAGAGCTTTAGAGGTTTAATATGTCTATATAAGTCTAATTATGTGCATTTAATAGGTTTTAAAAGAACAGTAAATTGACTGTAGTTAAATAATCATATTTTTTATTATATTGTATTGATATTATATGTTATTGATTTTTCTGAGCACTCCAGTTTCTGAATCAGTTTCTCTGATTTTGCTATTTATAGGTTTATGTTTGAGTAAAATGAACATTGTTGTTTTATTCTATAAACTACAGACAACATTTCTATCAAATTTCAAATAAATATATTGTCATTAAGAGCATTTATATGCAGAAAATGAGAAATGGCTGAAATAACAAAAAAAGATGCAGAGCTTTCCGACTTCAAAAAATGCAAAAAAAAAAAAACAAGTTCATATTCATATTCAAGTTTTAAGAGTTCAGAAATCAATATTTGGTGGAATAATAATCCTGGTTTTTAATCACAGTTTTTTATGCATGTTCTCCTCCACCAGTCTTACACACTGCTTTTGGATAACTTTATGCTGCTTTACTCCTGGTGCAAAAATTAATTCAAGCAGTTCAGTTTGGTGGTTTGATGGTTTGTGATCATCCATCTTCCTCTTGATTATATTCCAGAGGTTTTCAATTTGGTAAAATCAAAGAAACTCATCATTTTTAAATCTGTTATTTTTTCTCAGAACTGTATATATATATATATTTTTATTTTAGGTTAATAAGAATAAACAGAACAGGCTCTATAACAAAGAAACCAGAGAATCTGTAATGGAGAAGAGAGCCAGCAGGGGGCGCTCCCGAGTCAGCCTAAAATAAATAGGTTCATATGGAGCCATTTAGAAAAAAAAAACATTATAAATATAGTTTAAAGTTTATTATGATATAGTTTATAAATGTTTAATAATTTTCATACTAACACAAAACAATATTAAGTGTTTCGCTCATGAACCCATTTTTAAGAGTGTATCCTGTATAACCTTTAATAAGAAACATAATGAATAATAATAATGTATATTGAGACCACTACAAAAATCTAAGGTTTACATTAAAGTCGCATACACAATTTCTTACAAAATATTATCAGCATCAATAATAAGACCATGAAAGGGTGAAGGTGGGGGTGAGAGAAGGGGAGGGGGTGTGTCTTAGAATAACCTCAGCATTATAGAGGAACCTTATGTTCTTCCATTGTTCTCTCTCGAGTACTTTCTCGAGTACTTACTATTGTCCTACACCTCGTCTGAGACCTTATATAAACTCTGAGCTAGAGGGACGGAGGCCAGGTCTAAATACAGCCTAGATACGTTTTTACCCTTAATAAAAAATGTAGCACGGCTGTTTTATAGCTGGATTATTATGCGGCCAACATAAAGGGAAATATTAAATGAAAAATAAAGAAATATTTCACTTTTTCTTTGATGTACAAAAGCAAATATTTCACACCAAGGTGTTACTAGGTGGCTGCTACAGTGTTTCTATGGTATAGTTGCTGGTCGCTAAATTACTATTCTGCTAGGTGGTTGCTATGGTGTTCCTAGGTGGTTGTGATAGAGTTATAGTATAGACATTGGTGCTTAAGATGCTGCTAGATGGGTGGTATGGTTTCCCATATGGCTGCTTTTCTGTTGCCATAATGTTTTGTGAGGTGGTTACCAAGATGTTGCTAGATGGTTGCTATGGTGCAGTGTTTTACCGGAAAATATTACAGCATTTCATGCTTCTCTCTGCTGACAACTTTTATGAAGATATTTCATGAAGGATTTTATTTTCCAGCAGGAGTTTCACATTTTAAATTGAATTACTGAAATAAAGTAACTTTACAATGATATTCTATAGTGTTTGTCGTCTATACATCCCTCGTTTGTTCTTTCATTCAGGCCCATTCATTTTTGCACATGCCTAAGCCATAGGGTTTCTGTGTCCCGACAGCAATCAAACGTCTAATGCTCCTTCAGAGCAGGCAACTGAGCAAGTCTGAGCAATGTAAAACATGTACATAAGTTATACCAGGGTTATCATCAGATTGCTGTGCCTTTTGACCTTCAAATCTTTCTAAAAAATAAAAAAATAGATAACATATTATTATTATACATATTAATTTAACAACCTAATACAAGCATTTAACTTAATCAAGCTGTACAGTGGACTTATACAGTGTTTGTGCCGATATACAAAAAAATAAATGTTATATTTAGATGGATATTGACCAGCTAACAGCCCTCTGCAGCAGATCCAGAGCTGGATCAGGTGGGTTAGATGAGGAGAGTATAGTCTCCAGGACAGGGTTCAGAAACCACCCATCTAACCCATTTATCTGTGGCCTTTTCCCACCTGTGTCTCAACATGCTGAAGCCTTGGAAGTAAAGAAATGAAGCATTACAGGCAAACGATGGTCATTTAGTGTCTCAGTCAAGCTGAAACCTCCTCCTGCTGATCTGAGAGACCCTCATCACGTCCCCACCACTTCTCTGAACACGATCCTCGTCTTATTCTGAGAACCAGAACAAAGACCTACCAGCAGAATACACACACACACACACACACACACAGAGGAACGCAGCCAAGTTTGAAGGTTTATCTTAAAAGGTTTCAGGTGGAGGAAGTGGAAGTCCATATGGTGTAGAATGACAATAGATGTTCCCATGAACTCAAAGACCAGAGACAGTCCAGAGAAAGAGAGACTCTCTCCAAATACTGTCTCAACAAGGCCCATTCTGTGTGTGTTTTTGTATAAAACGGTATATAACTCTTTATGATGTAGGTTTAAATTAATATCGAAATGTTTAAATCTGATTTTATCTATTACCACCATGCCTTTATGCCTTTACTCCTGGTGCAAAAATTCAAACAGTTCAGTTTGGTTTGATGGCATCTATTTCCTCTTAAGTGAGGTAAAAAATGTGTAACGTAAATATACAATGCAATTCTTTAATGCTTTTTTTGTTTAGAATTATATGAATTTCCCATAATTTATCTTGGATTATTTCTGACTTTCAATGCAAAATGATTGCATCATCTATATTTATTTTATTCTTGTTTGTAAAAAAAAAACTAAATGATCTAATATTTCAACCACTAAATTAAACAATAATGAACTTCAGAAGTTTAATCTCTTCATATATATATATACACACACATATATATATATAACCTGAATAGGTTGTTAATGTAAAATACTGTATACAGTACAATATATATTGGAAGGACTCTCCTGCACTGCTGCACTTACCCTCCTGTCCTGCAGGTGGCACCAAACACCAAACATCTTCCTCACACTCTCAGAAAGCCCAAGCTTTTAAAGCCTTTATCCAAAAACTTTCCCACTGCTCTTCACAGCCAATAAAAACCCAGAAATCACCAACACCAGCAGATGACATGTCTCTCCAAACCATCACTGATTGGTGGAAACTTCACACCAGACCTCGAGCAGTTTGGACTGTGTGTCTCTCCACTCTTCCTCCAGACTCTGCTCCCTTGATTTCCTTTAAATGAAATGTAAAATGTACTGATGATCAGTGATGGTTTGGAGAGACATGTCTGTCATCTGCTGGTGTTGATCCACTGTGTTTTATTATCAAGTCTAAAGTCAGTGCAGTTTTGTTTTCCCACAAAATCTTACAGCACTTCATGCTTCCCTCTGCTACTGACAACTTTTATGGAGATGAGGATTTCATTTTCTAGCAGGACTTGGCACACTGCCCACACTGCCAAAAGTACCAACTGGTCTAATTTTCTGAGACACTGATAAATAAAAGTAAAAAACAATAAAAGAAATAAACACTTAAAATAGATCACTCTGTGTTTAATACATCTATATAATATATAAGTTTCACATTTTGAACTGAATTACTGAAATAAAGTAACTTTTCATTGATATTTAAAACATTTTTGAGATGCACCTCTATGTTCTACAGTCATTTGCAGTTTATAAAGCATAAAGTTACATTACTTCTCCATATACACAACTCAAAAAATGAATATATTAGTAAGTAATTTGTTTAAAAAATGTGTGCTCTGTTTCAAGTGTTTTTAAGAGCTGTTTCTTTTGGTGGCTCACATAGTGTTTTCCACCCAGGTGGAACCGGTGTTCTGTCGAGTTGTGCTACCTTGTCAAACTGTGCTACCCTAGTGTATATTTAACTGGAAAAATGTTGTTTAATGCACAAAAATTGATTGATCATAAAAAAAAAAACACAAGAAATATTTGCGCAGTGTCTTTAGGAAGCACATATCGATCGGTAGCATAACTCGACAGAACACCGGCACAGTTCTGGTTCACCTACCTAATTTTAAACCAGTTTGCCTCGTTTTCACCAACAAATTTAGATTCCAGAACCAGGAACGCTTGTTCAAAGTGGGAACCGAGGAATACTAGGTTCTTCAGTGTGAACCATGTTTACCACCCTCTGTTGATGATGTATGATGTGACGATTTGATGGTTCCACTAAAACTGGTGGAAACGAGATCTGATTCACTGAAAATCACCACGGTTTTTATAATCTAGAGCAGAACTGGTTCAAGAACCTTAAGTTCTTTAGTGGAAAATCATATACAGTCAACCTCAGAAACTGGTTCAGTCTCCACATGAGTATAGAGGCTTGAGTAACAGACAGTTTTCTGATGGATAGGTGAGACAG
The DNA here is from genome assembly GCF_023375975.1 of Astyanax mexicanus. Taxonomy (NCBI): domain Eukaryota; kingdom Metazoa; phylum Chordata; class Actinopteri; order Characiformes; family Acestrorhamphidae; genus Astyanax; species Astyanax mexicanus. The sequence continues at coordinate 2,684,174 of NC_064420.1, read as the reverse complement.
TGAGACAGTGAGACAGAGGTTGCAGGGAGACGCTCTATAAAGGATGTACAGATTACAGACCAATCCAACTGCAGGCTGGAGTCAGGTAGAGATCAGGAATCCAAACTTTACGTTGAACCCCGGCCAGGCCTGATACGTGTCCTGGAACAGCACTCGGACCTGTACTGGGAATGTAAACAGAGTTAAGTCATTATGTCATTACGATGGTATCTTGCATCATGTACGTACAGCAGAGGCCTTTATTCTCGTTCTGCGGGTCACTGAGGGTATACGGCGAGGTTACTGCGAGGTCTGGGATTTGTTTACCTTCTACTTCACCCAAGAATGTGTCCAGAAGGGATTTTTTATGACATATTAAAGGAATGGTTTGGCGAACAATAAAAAGTACACAAATTTTTCCCCGCCTCAAATCGTCTCACTGAGCCAAAACAAAGCTTACCTCTTCAGTTTCTGCGCTGGAGCCATGAAGCTAATGCGGCTAACAAGTAATAGAAGCCTAAATTCTACCAATTAGCAGCAGGGAACCTTCAGAGATAGCCTAATGAGTTCTGGGAAATTATGTTTGTAATGTTTAGCTAGTTCATTTCTGTGTAATAAAGTAATAGATCTCCCCAATTTAGTGTATTTTAGTTCTCGCCCACTAGCTGACACTCCCATAGTCACATGATACTGCAGCACAAGCTTCTCCTACAAACCCCAAATCAGAAAAAGTCGAGACAGAGAATGTAGATATAAAAAACACAGTGTTTCACATTTTATTTTACTTTTATTTGATTGCAGTCTTGTACAAACACAGCATTTTTCATGTTATGTTTAAATAAAGTCCATGTAAACAAATATATATACAAATAAACAAATGTAACAAGATGTAGAAAAACATAAGTAAATAAGTAGACACATAAAAAAGTAGACAAACATAAACAAATGTAGAAAAATCAGACAAAATGTAGACAAAGAAAAAATTGCAGACAAATAAACAAATGTAAGCAAATCAGACAAAATGTAGACAAATATAAACACATGTAGACAAACATAAACAAATGTAGACAAATCAGACAAAATGTAGACAAATCTGATAAAATGTAGACAAACATAAACAAATGTAGAAAAATCAGACAAATTAAGACAAATCAGACAAATGTAGAAAAATCAGACAAAATGTGGACAAACATAAACTAATATAGACAAACATAAACAAATCAGACAAAGGAGATATAATGTAGACAAACAAAAACCAGCGTAGATAAATCAGACAAAATGTAGACAAACATAAACAAATGTAGAAAAATCAGACAAAATGTAGACAAACATAAACAAATGTAGAAAAATCAGACAAAATATACACAAAGATAATTAAATGTAGACAAATCAGACAAAACATACACAAATAATTTGGTTTAAGGCCTTTTTTTTTTTTTACCTTACATTACTTTTACTTTTATACCTTAAGTAGTTTTGAATCCAGTACTTTTACACTTTTACTGAAAAAGTAAAAAGTTTGAGTTGATACTTTAACTTCTACAGAAGTATTTTAAACTCTAGAATCTATACTTCCATGTGCAAATGTAGACACAAACATAAACGAATGTAGACAAATCAGACAAAATAAAAATATATATATTTTTGTATTATTTTCCTTTTATATTTGTGGAGTTAAAGCAGAGTGTCTCTCTCAGCCCTCAGACTGCAGCTGATTCAAATACCTAAAACTCAGAATTCCAAATAAAGCCTGAATAATCCTGTAAATGAGGCATTAGAGATTAGAGCATTTGAGATTTGAGTTCAGTAAATGAAATTAGGCAGTGTTTTCTGGAGCTGATGAGACGCCGCCGGGCCTCGGAGCGCTCGGAGGACCGGAGACGCCCTCACAGCAGGACGGGGAGAGGAGGACGTCCCGGTCTGGGAGGGTCTGCTGGGGGCCCGTCGGGGCTCCTCAGCCTCCGCGTCCTGCGGGCCAGAGAATTCCAGCTATGTGGAGCATGTGTGTGTGTGGGTTTGTGTGTGTGTGTGTGAGCACAGCATAGCGCTGATGTCTGGACGGTCCTGTGTCCCAACATGCAGCTCTCTAAGGCCTCTAACGTTCATCAGGCGTCACAGAGCACTGATCCTGGAGCAGTTACTGCCGTTTAGATTCCAGATAAACAATAGCATGAGCCGAGAACAGCTGATCCCAGACCTGCAGACTCAGCCAAAAAGGTGACATTTTAAAATGTTGACATTTTATTTATATTCTGAATTAGTTTCTTAAAATACTGATTAATGTCCTTGAAATTATCATTTTATTACATATAATTATTTTGAGAAATGTTGAGAAAACAGACCTTAAATAATGCAAAGAAAACAAGTTCATATTCATTTAGAAACAACAATACTAAAAAATGTTGTTTTTCACATAAAAGCAGTGTGTAAGACTGGTGGAGGCGTTCCAAGACACTTGAAAGTTGTGAATAAAAATCTGAATAAAAATAACAAATATTAATTTTCCGATACATTAAGGTTCTGATACATCAGCTCACAGACGCAGCCTTGTGCTGATCCACATCACCCTAGTGATGAGTGATGAGGGGAATGAAGAGCGCCATCTACTGTACCCACCCAAAGAGAGAGCAAGGGCCATTGCTGATGGCAAGCTGCATGACCGGGATTCTGTATGAATGTGTGTGTGTGTGTGAGTGTGAGTGTGTGAGAGTATGTTTAGCATCCTGGACGCTCCAGTGCATGGCTCGGGGGTTGGTTTGAGCCGGTGCCAGCGTAAACATTCCCAGACCACATGTTCGCTCAGGGCAGAGCGTCTGGCAACCCTCCAAGCACATCTGCACACAATCCCCCGGCCTTCACCAGCCGCCCAGAGCTTTCCCAGACTCCCCCTCTCCTGCAACCTGCTGCAGCCCGGCCAGGAACAGGACAGCACAAATTACAGCAGATCCTCGCGCTGATTTACGGCACGACCGGGCTGATGATAGACCGCAGACGCTGTAGCGCTTTGTTCACAAGACAGAACAAGAACAAGCTAATGAACTGCGTGTAACAGTAACTGTAACAGTCTCTGCTCTGTTGAGTCACAAACAACCCTATTGGTCCAATTTTAGCGATGTAGGATTTAGGGCGTGTCAGTGTGTCGGTGTGTCTTTGGTATCGTGAGGGCGCAAAAAAATACGCCTTAATAAAGGCATGATCTTATTCCCGTAATTAATCTTGTTTTTTTTCTTTGGGTGTAATGTGAAAAAGAAACAATCAGTGTGTCACTCGCCATTCCCTTTAGGAGCCAGGTGAGCTCTGACTTTGGCACGTTCGAATCTTAACAGCGCAACACTTTTGTGCAACTGACTGTTGTCAGGGTTTAAATCAGTCAGTTGTGCACCACTGTGTTTTCCACCGACAAAAAATTAAACACTTCCAGACCACCACACCCATCAGTACAGATTTAGTCCTAAACTATGATGCTATTTTAGCAGCCCGGGAGCAAGGCGTGAAAAAAGACAGTTGATGGAGTGTAAGATAGCAAAGAGCTTGTGTACGATAGAGCCCCATGTTACAGGAGCCATAACCATAATACAACAGTGGTTCTCAAATCGGAATTCTTGCGTCTTTTTTATGCTTTTATGCATTAGCATTAGCGCTACGTGCTTCTCTCTCGTACCCACACTGCATCTCTTGGTGCAGCTGTGCAGCTATAGCTGCAAAAAAACAGCAAAAGCAAACCACCTGGCCTTTTTTTTCCTCCTGGACCTGAGCATGAACTTCAGAGCAGCTGTTTACTCTCCACTCCAGCAAAAGATTCTCCACATATGAGCTGCTAACTCATCCATTTCCCTTTATAAAGCTACGAGTCTCTCCTCTCTCTAATATGAGGGTTTTTGTTGTTGGTGAAGAAGGAGATGTTTATACAGGTATCAATGTGCAGCACGTGAGACGTTTCAGGAACAGATTCGTTCACATTACACACAGATACAGATACGGATTTGAGCAACGTGGCTTCTTGTAATGTGAACGTAGCTTAAGTGTTTCAATGTGAAATGACTTTTTGGTGCTACCTGGTTTGAGAACCACTGATATATAAGATCTGCAGGTCTAGAAATGTGTTACACAATACTGTGTACAGCTTTCCTTTACTAGGAAATGACTCAGATTTGTGAGTGAGCGTGAACTGAGCTGTTTCCTCTGGAGTGTGTGTGTGTGTGTGTGTGTGTGTGTGTGTGTGTGTATGGAAATGTCCTGCCCATATTGCGTCACCAGAGTTGGAACGGAGGGGACCACTACTGGGCCAACATTACTGGCCCTGAGGCGTGAAACGAGACAGAGAGTTTCATAAATTAGGCCTGAGAAACTCCACCCCTGACCTGCCCATCTCTCCCTCTTCACTCAACATCATTCACAAGTCTTCTTATACAGTCATATGAAAAAGTTTGGGCACCCCTATTAATCTTAATCATTTTTAGTTGTAAATATTCGGGTGTTTGCAACAGCCGTCTCAGTTTGATATATCTAATAACTGATGGACACAGTAATATTTCAGGATTGAAATGAGGTTTATTGTACTAACAGAAAATGTGCAATATGCATTAAACCAAAATTGGACCGGTGCAAAAGTATGGGCACCCTTATCATTTTATTGGTTTGAATACTCCTAACTACTTTTTACTGACTTACTGAAGCACAAAATTGGTTTGGTAACCTCATTGAGCTTTGAACTTCATAGCCAGGTGTATCCAATCATGAGAAAAGGTATTTAAGGTGGCCAATTGCAAGTTGTTCTCCTATTTGAATCTCATCTGAAGAGTGGCATCATGGGCTCATCAAAACAACTCTCAAATTATCTAAAAACAAAGATTGTTCAACATAGTTGTTCAGGGGAAGGATATAAAAAGTTGTCTCAGAGATTTAACCTGTCAGTTTCCACTGTGAGGAACATAGTAAGGAAATGGAAGAGCACAGGGACAGTTCTTGTTAAGCCCAGAAGTGGCAGGCCAAGAAAAATATCAGAAAGGCAGAGAAGAAGAATGGTGAGAACAGTCAAGGACAATCCACAGACCACCTCCTGTATTGTTGACTGATGCACAGAGTGATACTTAGATAGATAGAGTTCAGAAATCAATATGTGGTGGAATAACCCTGGTGGTTTTTAATCACAGTCGTTTTTATGCATCTTGGCATCATGATCTCCTCCACCAGTCTTACACACTGCTTTTGGATAACTTTATGCTGCTTTATTCCTGGTGCAAAAATTCAAGCAGTTCAGTTTGGTGGTTTGATGGTTTGTGATCATCCATCTTCCTCTTGATTATATTCCAGAGGTTTTCAATTTGGTAAAATCAAAGAAACTCATATAAACATTTTTAAGTGGTCTCTTATTATTTTCAGAGCTGTATTTTGTATATTCTCCCTCAGCCTCATTACAGTATGAAAGGCAGGGTCATGTCCTCGGCTGCATATGAGTTTCGGGGCAGTAGATTGATGAATTGAGGTGAGCAGATGCAGGTTGCTAGCTGGCTGCAGTGCATGTTTTCACACGGAGGTAATTGCTGCGCAGGCCATGCTGACAACACCTGAGGAATTCGAGGCATGCACAAACATCCAGGATATTCCCCACCAACCACCTCAGCAACCCTCACTCCCCTCCTCCACATGCAAGAGCTCCTCGCGGGGCCTCCGGGAGGGGGCTGCTCATGTTTATCAACTACAAAAAGTGATAGCATAGCACGATTACACACGTTTCCCCACTTTCTCTGAATAAAGACATGTTCAGAATCTCAGGCATGGTTAGCAAAACCCACTAATTAGCATGCTAATTACAAAAATGGCAGAAAAGAGTCCATTTGGAGTTCCTAAATGTTCCAATGTCTCCAATGACGCAGAGTGGTCCAGCAGTCTAAAGCGCTGCCACTATGATCGATATATATCACTGGTTCGAATCCCAGTCATGCAGCTTGCCGTCAGCTGCCAGAGCCCTGAGAGAGCACAATCAGCATTTCTCTGTCTGGGTGGGTACAGTACAGTATATGGCGCTCTTTCTTTCCCTTCATCTCTTCTAGGGTGATGTGGATCAGCACAAGGCTGCATCTGTGAGCTGATGTATCAGAACCAAGTCGCTGTGCTTTCCTCTTTCCCCATTTACAGAGAATGTGTGAAGAATTAAATTAAATTAAATGGAAAAAATGCAACAGAATTTTGGAAATCTTTGAAAATGTGTCGCAGGCCTGAAATCCAGGAATACATTTTTAAAAAATGTAATTGTGAAATTTTGCTGTCATACTGTCTGCAATCAAATAAAAGTCAAAGGACTTTTAGAAAAGAAAGAAATCTTCTATTTATTGATTCAAGGAGGGTTCCTGCAATGAAACCAACCTGTAACCATGCTGGACACAATACTGAAACCTCTGATATTAGATATTAGATCGAAATGCTGAAGCTAATTTTATATAGTTTTCATATTTTTCATTCATTTTTTTTTATATATTTTCAATAAGTGTATCCATTACGACCCTAAACATAGTGTCAAGTTTAAAGTAAAAAAAAAAATAGATGTTTTAAATTGATGTTTTTTGGTTCTGAAAGATATTAAATAACTAGTTTTTACAGGTGTTTTAACTGGTAAAAAATAAAACATATATATTTTATAAAATATATTTATACAGATGCTGAGGTATATAAGAAATGTACTAAGAATTGATGTTAAATATATATGATATAATTACATTACATTTACAAATATACATGCTTCTTGTTCCTGTCTTTTGGTGAGTAGCACACTTCAAGTACACTATGTTGGGTATAAAAATATATTTTAATCTACTGTACTACAATTTTTAGCATGCTACAAATTTACTTTTGATGTTTAAATGTGTTATTTAACACTATATCCTATAATTCACTTTAATTATAATTACAGAGCATTGGAATGCATTTTAACTGTTATATTAATGTTATAAGGAAATATATTTTTATTTTAAATACATTTTTACCAATGATTCAATTGAATTTACTTTGTATTTTACTAAAATGTTACATGATACATTGTACTTTAAGTAAACTACTGTAACAAGTATATCAATACTTTTACTAATTAGTAGAGCCACCATTCGCTGCAATTACTTACTTATAACTGTAAACTTTTTGCAAAGTTAATTCTTTAAATTTTACACATTTTAATAGTATTAAATGCTATTATATAATATTAAAGTAATAAACGTTTAATACAACTGACTGAGATCTCACTGATTTCAGTGTGGCCAGATTTCCAACAATTCAAATTCAACGGGATCCTATTTTTTTCTGTTCTGGTACATAAAACTGGGGTTTCACGCTGCCTCTGCTCTTACTCCACCAACAATTTCTAAAAAACACAGATCCTCAGATCAGAGCTCTGCCAGAGAATTCTGTGTGGAACAAGGCTGGAAGGGAGGAGCCGCCGAGGCCCAACATCTGCAGTCAACTAATAAAAGAATCCGAGCCTGAGCCGAGCGTTCCTCCAACCCCAGCCGCCCAGGCCTGGTCTGATGAAGCCTCTCCAGCCGCCGCTGGCTGATGGCTGATGGCTGTGGTGAGGTGAGCTCGCGGTTTGGACTCGGCTCAGTTCTGGGCTGACTCATGATCCGCAGTGTTTCTGAGGCTCGCAGACGAGGCCGGCCCTGCTGGCAGACGGGCTGGTTCTGGCCCTGCAGCCTCCCACTCTGCACCAGGTGTGCATGAGCTTCATGCACCTGCAGACAAATAACTGAGGTCAGCATGGATTCCACACGCTTCTCCAAACGAGGAAAAAATACTCCAGATCTTTGGGTACGAGCCATTGTAGGAAAGTAGGCAGGTAGTAGGTAGGCAGGTGGTGGGTAGTTACATTGATAGGTAGGAAATTGCAGCATTGCAATATAAAATGTAAACACAAAATATGTACATGCACACATATTAAATAGAATAAAGATGTGAAAATAAAAATTAAACTAGGTAGGGAAGTGGGTTGGTAGGTAGGTATCCAGGTGAATGATTAAGTAGGTAAGTAGGTAGAGCGTCATGCAAAAATAGAGATACCCCTTGAACTTTTTCGCATTTTGTAAATTTAGGACCAAAAACCCAAATAAAAAAATAAAATAAATAAACTACTTTTATCAATGTATTATTTTACCTCCAATTATGTGCTACTTTGTGTTGGTTTATCAGTTGAAATCTCAAAAAATACATTTTAATTTGTGGTTGAAAGGTGAATTTGTAAAATCACACAGTCGTAAACAAATCAGATGTGTCACATTAGGGCAATAAAACCAGAAAACAATCAGAATTGAATTCCTGCAGCCTGTGAATAATGTGAATAGTCTATAATGGACTTTTATGTTTTATGTTTGTCAATCAGTTATGGATATCAACATCCAGGTACGTTCAAATAGGCGAGAAAAAATAGGAAAATCCAGAAGGGATTGAAGACTACATTGCCCAGAATGCTCGAAGGAAAGTGCAGCGACTCAGTTCTGATACATCAGCTCACAGACGCAGCCTTGTGCTGATCCACATCACCCTAGGAGTGATGAGGGGAAAGAGAGAGCAAGGCCAATTGTGCTCTTTTGGGGTTCCGGTAGCCGATGGCAAGCTACATGAACGGGATTCAAACTGGCGATCTCCTGATCATAGAGCCATTTTTGTATTTGTGACTTTGAATTTGCCTTGCCCTTTTATACTGCCTTGCCTTATTATCGACCTGGACTGCCTCACCGTTCTTGGTGTTTTCTCTGCCCTTTATGTTTATTTTCTGCTTTTGACTTCTGCTTGCCTGTTGTTGAATATGATTTTGGATTACCCTTACTTAATAAAAGTCCTTTTATTGTATTCATACCTGTCTTATTCCTCCCTGGCCCTGACAAAAAGCGTTAAAGGATCTGGAAAGGGTTAAAGAAATGAGGTTCTAGGGCATCAGTGAACCAGAGTAAGAGTCATTATTAACAATTTGAGAATAATAGGAACATCGTTGAGTGAATCTTCCCAGGAGAAGCTGACCTGTCAAATCTTCCCCAAGAGCACTGCAGCAAATCATCTAGAAAATCTCCAACCATGCCAAAAAACTGCAGGTCTCTCCAGCCACAGCTAAGGTCAGTGTTTATGACTCTACAGTCCCCAGAAAGAGACTGGGAGAAGCTGGTGTTTATGGTTGAGTAGCAGTGCGGATAACACTGCTAACAGTGAGAAACATCAAAATTCAGGTCAGGTCTGCATAGAAAAAGTTACTGGATAGTTCCAAAGACTTTTCACTAGTTATGACCCCAATCTCCAATACATGTGAGGTCAGAATCCGTCGCTTTTCCAACGGCTACAGATGTAGAATTACCAATTAGCTGACAGAGCACTCTTGGAGGAAAGTTCAGCGACCCAGCTATGATACATCATCAATAGGAAGGAAAAGGGGAAGTAGCATTATCTACCCACCCACAGAGAGAAAAAGACCAATTGTGCTCGCTCTGACTCCGGCTGCTGATGCTAAGCAGCATGATCTTGGATTTAGACCAGCAATCCTCTGAACATAGTAATGATTGCTAGACGACACAGAGCCCGAAAGTCCCAAAGATGTGAGATTAGTCAACATTTAAACATGGTGGTGGTAGTTGGACAATGTGGTGATGCTGTCTCGAGACCAGAACAACTTGTTATTATAAAAGAAGAAGAAGAAGGATGGATTCTATTCTGTTTCAGATTATTGTTTTTGTATAATGTTACAGAAACAGAAAGAAAAACATTCTGAAAATGTTTGACGTTGACTTTTATCAACGTCAAACATTTTAGAAACACCCATATTTCCCCCATTTTTATTCCTTTATATTGACATTTATTAACCAGATATGGTACAAAATTCAGTGTGCTAAATTTTGCATTAACTGCCAGGGCTTTCAATGCAAATGAATGAACTAAAAACTAAAAAAAGTCATTTTAGTATTGTAAAAAAAATAATAATAATAAAATAAAAAAATTGGCCTGCAGTTCAGCACACAACAGGCAGGGGCTGCTAATTTACAAATCCAACTCCACTTGAAACTAAATAAAGCATAAAATAATAAAGAAATTTCATATTATCAAACAAAATAATGTTGTTTCTTATTGTACCTTTTATTCTATATAACATACAGTGAGGTCAGGATGTTCCCTACTCATCATGTCCAACTGATCCCAAAAGTATTGGATGGATCTCCAGCATTTAAGAGAACACAGTTCCACTGGTCCACAGCTCAGAGAGCCCCTCTAGCCCATGTCTGGCATTAGACAGGGGGGCTACATTCCTGTTTATATGCTCCATAGATTCCAGTTCTATTGGCAATACGTGTCTACAGGGACTAGACAAGCTGTGTGTGTTTACACATCTGTGTCAGCAATGGGTGCAACTATAAGTACATAGCAGAATGCATTAATTAGATGGGGAGTCCAGCTTGAGTATTGACTGTAAAGCAGGGCTGTGTTTTGGTGGTTCTCGGGTTGTTCCTGATCATCCAAATCAATTTCCTCTCATCTCAGTCTGTCTCTCGCCTCTGTTTCTCTTTTTGTGTCTCAATCTCTCTCAGTCTCTTTCTGTTTCTCAGTCTTTCTCTTATAGTCCCTCTCATGGTCTCTCAGACTCTCTCATAGTCTCTTTCTCACTTATAGTCTCTCTGTCTTCCACATAGTCTCTCTTAGTCTCTCTCTCATTGTCTCTCTATCTCTTTTATATAGTCTCACTCTGTCTCTCTCATAGTTTCTCTTTTACTCATAGTCGCATACTCGCTCATAGTCTTGCTGTCTCTCTCATAGTCTCACTGTCTCTCTCATAGTTTTGCTCATAGTCTCACTGTCTCACTCATAGCCTCACTTTCTCTCTCCTAGTCTTTCTCATAATCCTTCTCATGATCTCACTTTTACTCATAATCTTACTGTCTCACTTTCTCTCTTGTAGTCTTTCTCATAGTCTTTCTCACAGTCTCACTTTCTCTCTTATAGTCTATCTCTCATAGTTTCTCTTTCTTGCTTATAGTCTCACGGTCTCTCTTATAATCTCACTTATAGACTCATTGCCTCTCTCTCTCTCATAGTCTCTCTCTCTCCCTCTCTCTCTGAGTGACGTCAGCAGCCCGCCGTTGCTGTGAGCTGGGCGAGCCGGGACTCGGGGCCGGGCTGCTGCTGCCGCTGCTGCTGGAGAGAGAGAGAGAGAGAGAGAAAGAGAGAGGGAAAGAGAGTGAGAGAAGGAGGGAGAGGAGGAACACCATGCTGCTCTCCGCGCCGCCCCGGACACTGGCAGCGAACCCCCACCACCATCACCACCACCACGGATACACGGGCAACAGGACCGGCAAAAAGGTAGAGCCGCGGCGGAGCGGAGCGGAGCTTTATGTCCTTTATAGCAGAGAGTGACGGACCCGCTGAGCGGCTCGGCGGGCTGTGTGTGGAGTGCTGGGGGAGTGTGTGTGTGTGTGTGTGTGTGTGTGTGTGTGCGCGAAGCTGCAGTGTCCTTGAGCAGCCGAAGCTCCGTTACCAGAGCTCCGGACAGCGGGACGTCGGACGAAGCGTAGCCGGGGAGAGGGGCTCTGAGTCCCGCTGTCTCAGGCCGGGAGGTCCGGGGGTGGGGGTTTAGGAGCTGTATAGTGTTCTGTAGCTGATTTTGAGCGGCTTATTAATAACAGGCGAATTTATCATTGATAATCTGATTAAAACAAGCTGTTCAATTAGCATTTTACACAAATATAAAGAAATAAAAACTGAAGAAAAGAAATAAATAGAGAAAGTAAAAGTGTGATTGAAGCTCAGCAGTGTGGAGCTGTGTGCAGAAGCTTTTGCCTAAATGTTGGGAATCCAAAAAAACTAACAAACAAACATTTGGTTAAATAGTGGTCTTGCAAATAGAGCTGGGCAATATTTAAAAATATAACTATATTTTATTGAATCTTGATACATTTTCTAATAGTATCAGCAATCAGAGCATAAAGAACACTGATCCAACTGTACATTTCATTACAAAGAGTGTAAGTCCTAATAAGAATCCTGTTTAATTGGATAATCAGGCCCGTAGCAACGGGGCAGGCAAACCAAGCAATTGCTTGTGGCCCCCAGAAAACGATGGTTATGAATTAAATACATGTTTGTAGCTGCACACTGCCTAAACTTAGTTTCGCAGCGCATTGTGCCTTAATCCTGGCTAAAAACAGTATAACATTTCAGTAAAGATGGTGGTTATAGTGTGTTTTATACCATTGCTTTGCTGTTTGAACTACACTTGATCTGACGTTATTTATGATATAATGTATTTCTCTTCCTCAAAATATGACCTTGTGATGAGAAACAAACGTGTACATACATCTTTATAGATCTTGTTTGGGACCCCCAAATGTCTTGAAATGGCTTTGTAGATAATATGCTGCAACATTAAATAGAAATCACCATATGATGCGTTAAATGATATTTCAATAATCAGTTTACCTATTTTTACAGCTGCTGATGCATTCTGTCTGTGTGTATAAACGTTGCATTGAATAATATGAAGCATGAAAATGTCTTTAAATATCAGTATATAATATCAGTGCACAATTAGGTACACCATGGGCAGTGGATTTATATTATTATTGTATATTAGTATATATATATATATATATAAGTGGACAAATTTCTTTGATTTCTATGGGAGAGTTTTGGCCACATTAGGTTTGTTTTATGCTTATTTTACGGGTAAAGTAATACTGTTTATTAGTGCACTTATCCAAAAGTAGTATGTGAGCACACAATTCCAGATCAGGATGGATGTGTCAGAGTTGGATATCTTTATTCTCACCCCACCTCTCAAAAACTTTACTGGCAGGATGGGAAAAATGCTTGCTTACTGACTATAGAGTTTGAGAAAATATATTTGAAAAGTTAAATTAAATATATGGCACTCTATTCTTTGTTGCTCTTAGTGTGTCTAGAAAATGCTTTAAAAGCTTAAAACTTACTCCATGCACTGAATTAAACCGAACTAAACCAAACAGTCTTCGCCTGTTTTGGGAATATAAGCACACTCCCATGTTAATCTGGTTCTGACAGAAATGAATGAGGGCTATTTAATGCTCTTCCCAGCCTTGTTTTCTTCCTCGTTTCCAAAGAAGCGTATCGCTGTGCAGCAGACTGATGAAACTGTTGTAGCTACACAAGGCTTGTCACATGGGCTCAGTGATTTTGGGCAGAACTCTTGGAAGTTGGGTTTGGTATGTGATTTTGTGCATTTTGTGCATTTTTGTGTTTTTAGTGTCTGTTGGTTTTTGTATCGTGGCTCTTCAGGACTGAGTATTTGAGCTGCTGCATTATCGGTGCAGAGTTGAATGTCCTGGCAAGGTCATGGTCCCGGCTAAAGACAGCAGAAGAGCAGTGTGGTGGGTGTGGGAGAGGAGACATGTGGAGCGATTTATCAGTCATCATTCCAATAAGTATAAAAAAGGGCAGGGTGAACTGAGAGAGGAGTTCTGGGGGTTGTTTTGAAGTGGCGGATGAGCAAGCAGCCATGACCGAAGAATTAAAAAGAAGAGTCATTCTTGGTTATGCGAAATGATATCGGAACCAATGGAACCGCGACTGTATCATCAGATAACTGTGTGAAAGAATGCACAGAATATTTCAATATTTTAAAGAGAATCCAGAAAACCCAAATCAAAGTTTTCTATCTGTTTCATTCTGTTCTATCTATTTTTATGAATATTATCCCAAACTAGGTCTGGTCTAATAGGCCTAATTTGATATCGATATGGTATTTAACCCATTATATATCTACTAGAGACAGATTATATCTGTCCTGCATCATTTATTTTACTTTAATCCTGAATATATGGTGATATTTGATATTTGGAGTGCATTATTATTAGTATCATGACATTCTGGATCATTGACTTCTGAGGGTTAATGAAGTTAAAGGGCCACTTTAACCCTTCTGATTTTAGCTTTGTCCACCCTCTGCTCAGTAGCTTGTGCGGGGCACTGGGTGATGTATGGGTTTAGAGGCAGGGCAGGAGGGAGAGAGTGTGTGCCTCTGATAGCGGTACACGGAGAGTACAAGGAAACATTATTCTCACCTATAGCACAGCTGAATCAGAGAGGGCGCTGCCAAGGCGGAAATTACCACAATATAAGTGTCTTTTAATTAAATATATCAAATATATGTTTTAGTTTTTATTGCCTTATTTAAGACCATTCTATCATAGATTAATATCTACTAAGAAACCCCCAGAACTACACTATATTACATTACTGGAGAATTGTGTGATCTAGATAAAACACAACACAGTGAACAAAAAATAAATGCAGAAGTGTTATTGCACATCTATTTAATTTAATTTAATGTAATTTAATTTCAAGAACCTGTGGACGGGAAATGATGTCAGTCAAGTAAGAGGAATAAAGCTGACTCATCATTCACTCACAGTGGTGACATCTTCTCCAGATTCACATCTCACTGAAGATGCCAGACGTTGTAAAGTTACCCAACAGGCGTGGGTTCTGTAGAGGGAGGTGGGACATATTTTATTGTTGAAGGCTGAGAAGATGTGATTTCTTCTGAGGAGAGACAATATGTCTTCTTTGTACAAATATCATGTAAAATAAAAGTAAAAAGCCAATATAAGCATGTGCTATGTTTTGCTATGGTTTTCCAGTTGCTGACTGTTTTTTGTAAATTGCAAAAAAAAAAAAACTCTGCTCTGAGGCAGGTCAGTGATCATTCTGGGTGGGTTTTGAACCCACAACCCTGTCATTAATTATGAATGTCTCTAGCCACTAAGCCAACACTGCCCCGGTGAAGTACTCTGATTTGATTGGGTAGTATGGGGTAATATAAGGTAGTATAAGGCAGTATTGGGTAGTATAAGGGGGTATAGGAAGTGTATAGTGGAGAATAGAGTGTTATAGGGATTACATGGTACTATATAGTAATATAGGGAGAGGGTTAAGAGTCTTACTCAAGAGCTGAACAGTGGCAGCTTGGAAATCCTGAGTGTTGAACCCACAACTATCAACTTTCATTGATTACCTAATGCTTAAACCACTGAGCCACAACTACCACAGTAAGGTAGTATGGGGTAGTATAGGATATTATAAAGGAGTATAGAGTAGTTTAGGGTACTCTTGCTAGTGTTGAACCCACATCCCTGCCATTGGTAACCCAGTGCTCTAACCACTGAGCACCACTGCCCTAGTAGTATGGAGTAGTATAGGGTAGTATAAGAGTATCGAGGAGTATAGTATACTATACAGCTCTGGTAAAAATGAAGAGACCACTTCAGTTTCTGAATCAGTTTCTCTGATTTTGCTATTTATAGGTATTTGTTTGAGTAAAATGAACATTGTTGTTTTAGTATAGGGTTCTATAAGAGAGTATGGGGTATTATAGGGTAATGTAGGGAAAATATTAACAGTCTCGCTCAAGAACCCAACTGTAGCGGCTTAGCAAACCTGTGTGTTGAACCCATAACCCTGTCATTGCTTACCTATAGTGCTCTAACTACTGAGCCAACACTGCCCTGGTAAGACACTCTGAGTGAACAAGGGGGCAATAAAAGGGTTTGGGACTCCCCCAATTTAATAAATTCAGATATCCCCCAATGCGCCAGTTGATTTTTACACCCTGTTGTTCAGGGTATGCACTTATGAAAGTGTCGGGGGGAGTTAAAGGGGTTCAAAGGGCTCTCTCTCGCCCGGCCGTGTGAGGGGCGGCCCGATGAAAGAGGGCTTAAGAGTAAGAGTAGAGTTGAAGCGCACCCTGCCTCCTACAGGGAGCCCATTCGCCTTCTTCCTGCTCTCTTGGCAGGGATGCAGATCGCTCAAAATAATGACTTGGAATTCCTGGAATTCCCAACTCAAACAATGTGCTCATATCTGGAGGTGTCGGCGGCCGCAAAGTCAATTTCTCTCTTTTTTCTTTCGCTCTCTCTCTCTCTCTTTTTTTTTTCTCGGATATTTCACAAGCCCTGACACCTTGATAAGTGAATAAGTCACATGCAGGGTGAGGCTGTAGTAACGGCCATAACAGCGTAACCCCTCGTCTGTAGAATTAACGAGAAGCGAGGGGGAGGAGGGAGGCAGACTTGGCAGACTGTGCGTCATTTTCTTCTCGCTTCGTCTCTCTGCTTTCCATTAACTCCCCTCTTAGAGTTTTATTAATCCAAGTGTTTTCAGTTACATCAGTTTTGAAATCAAATATGGTGCGGTTCACCCGGATTATTGAGACATGTCCTTCCATGCGTTTCATAAGCAATGTTCTCAGGCCATCTTCTGGTTCCTCCTGCTGGTTTAGTGTGATTTACTAGCCTGGTTCCTTGTCCACTTATCAGCGGGAATTCAGTTCAGAGGCCTGGTCTCGGCCTGCAGTCAAACGAAAAGTCACACATCTTAAAGACGTGTAGTCTGTGAGGAAGCACTTACACACAGTTAGTTAATAATACAAAAAAACTGAAATGGATCACCCACATCCACAGTCATCAGCCACAGCTAAATTTAATCCAAAAGGGTAATTCCACTGGTTTAAAAGTGGTGGTGAGAGAAACCCGCCATCTACAGTGATTATTAGTGAGGATTTGGGAAGGGTGCTGTTCATATGTTAACAAAAATTTGGTACCAGTACCCAGCAATATATATTTTTTATATATTTTTGACTCTCTTTGTAGTAGATGCTTGTTTGTTTAAAATAGAAACTATGAACAAAAACAGTTCTATACAGTCATAGGTAAAGAGTAATATAAGGTATGATAGGTGGTATAGGGTAATATGGGGTAGTATAGAAAATAAAGGATAGTATTGGGTAGCATATGGTAGTATGAGTTGTATAAAGAGATATAAGGGAATATAGTGTAGTATATTATAGTACAGAGGGTATGTGGGGACATAGGGGAGTATATGGTAGTATAAAAGACTAAAGGGTAGTATATGGCAGGATAGGGGGAAATAGGGGAGTACAGGGTAGCATAGGGATATAGGGTAGTATAGGAAGTATAGGGTAGTATTGGTAATATAAAGGGATTTACGGAAGTATAGTATAGTATACAATAGTATAGGGGAGTACATAGTAGTATGGGGTATAGGGTACTATAGAGTAGTATAGGTCAATACAAAGGACTATAGGGTAGTATGGGGCTGTAGGATACTATATGGGGGTAGAGGGTATTATGGGTAGTATAAAGAGATATAGGAGAGGGTAGTGTAGTATAAAGGAGTACACAATAGTAAAAAGGAGTATAGGGTACTATAGAGTAGTATGAGTAGTATAAGGGAGAATAAAGAAGTGCATGGCAGGATATGGGGGTATAGGGTAGTATATTGTATTATACAGTAGTATAGGGGACTACATGAGATTATAGAGGAGTTTAGGGTAGTATGGGGTATAGGGTACTGTAGGGTAGTATAGGGTAATATAAAGGAGTATAGGGTAGTATGGAGCTGTAGAATACTATAGAGTATTATGAGTAGTGTAAAGGAGTATAGGGTATTAATGGCAGGATAGGGGGGTATAGGGTGGTATACAGGGATATAGGGTAGTATATTGTATTTTACAGTAGTATAGGGGACTACATGAGATTATAGAGGAGTTCAGGGTAGTATGGGGTATAGGGTACTGTAGGGTAGTAAAGGGTAATATAAAGGAGTATAGGGTAGTAAGAGGCTGTAGGGTACTATAGGGGAGTATGAGTATAGTAATGAATGAAGGCTAGTATATGATAGTCTGGGAGTATAGAAAAAGAAAGGGGAAGTGTACTGTATTAAATGTGTTTAGGGTAGTAAATATCTTGTAGAATATAATAATGGAAATGTTTTTGGCGTAAATTAATCTAGACTGTTTTTCTTGTTTTTGCATATTATTGTTAGCAATATCATGATTTTTTTTCACCTTTTTCTACAGTAAATGTGTTTTTGTGCAATTTTTCAAAATTTCCAAACACTTAGAGGATGGAAAATCTACTGTAATAGCCATTTTTTTTGTTTCCTTTACTATGATTATCATGATATTTTTTCCTCAGGAAACAAGCAGTTATTTTCCTTCCATTCAAGCAAATCCGTGCTCTTGCTCCTAGCCCTCATCGACAAGCTAAGGACGGCTGTGGGCCTCAGTGAGCAATGAAGAGATGGAAATTGTCTCAGTATGTTGTCGTTATCTCATCCCGCATATCTGTGAGAGGGAAGACAGAGCCCTCACATGTGCGCGATGCAGAAACGGCCTGCCTGATTGAATTAGCCGGGGGCTGAGATGTACCGGACATGGTTTGCTCCTATTGATTTGTTGTTGAGCAGAGTTTGCTCTGCAGCTCGTCACACGGAGGGAAGTCTGGCTCTGTGGACGCGAGCAGGAGGAGTCGGAGCAGCCGGAATGCCGGGCGGCTGATGAACCATCGCGCTCCGCGAGAACGCTGGCGTTAATCTCAGGGTTAGCGCGCCTCTGGACTGTGAAGAATGTCTCTACACAATGTGACATGTGTTCGGCGTTTCAGCTATAGTTTGCTGAGGGCAAACTCGAAGCGCCTGAAAGGGAATTTTCCTTTTAGGGAGGGTTGTAAAGCAGGCTGGAGGGCTCGCGTTTATTGAGAACAATCAGTTTGATTAGCGGCTAATAGTCGTTGATGCTGGGGAAGAAAACAATGGTTATTACTGTGAGAAAATTCACCCTAGTCATGTTCACCTAATGCTGTGAAAAGAAGGACTTTGGCCAACTAGCCTTTTTACTCACTGTGGGGTGCAGTTGTGGTGTTTTGTGGTGTCTCCAAGTAAATTTTCTTCCGGGCACTCTAGTTTCCTCCCAGGTGTAAAAATACTCATTTTAGGTGTGAGGCTCAGCAGTTCTGCTGGAGTTTTTAAACACTACCTGGTGGAATAGTCGTCTAACAGTGTTGTCACCACTGATGAAGGCCTAGAGAAGACCAACACAAACTGTGCTGCTACAGATTCAGATCTTTAGGGAGGGTTAGAGTGAAGTTTTAGGGCTATGAGGGCTATGAGAATTAGGGCTGCATGGTATATCGTTTGAGCATCGCCATCGATATTTGAGCATGCGCAAAAGACACATTGCAGGACGTGAGATTAACTCACTTAAGGCAATTAAATCAAACACGTCATGTTGCACCGTTTTGATTCCTGACACAAGTAGAGTAGATACACAGTGCTGTCTCTGTGTCTGTGTGAGTGACGGGCTGCTGCTGCCTGAGAAGTGCGAGGGCAGGGGAAGCGTGAGAGTGTGTGATGGGGGGAAGGTAAAAGTAAATACCTCCATCCACATGGTTGGGCACGTGCTCGTAAACGTGAGCACGTGTTAAAAGCTGTGCACCTCAGTCCAGCACAGTTTTGCAGTTTTGCAGAAATGTCCAGTTTTCCAGCTGAATTCACGCTTTTAATCCCAGAAAAACAAACAGCTCTTATTTACCTTTTAAAAAGCCATTTAAATACCTGATTAAAGGGCTGATTACTGTTGTTTTGCTGTTTTCCTCTGGTTTTAAGAGCTCGGCGCTGACTCATTTTTATCCTTTCTTCTTGGATTTACCTGCTTTGAATTCAACTGTTCTGCAGTTGGGTTCAACCACCCTCTGGGCTGGAGAGCTACTAGTCTGCTACTTCATTTTCTTAAACAAAATTTCTTTTGTGTCCAGCCACTTAATGGCTTGGAAAATATCTTAATAACTTAATTGCCAGTGTTTAAAAACTCCAGCAGCACTGCTGTATCTGATCCACTCACTGTACCACCAACTCAACACACACTAACACCTCATACACCACCACTACCATGCTAATCACTGCTAATCACTGCAGTGCTCAGAATAATAACCACCATCCAAATTATAATAATAGCTGCTCTGTGGTATATAAAGGAACAGATATAGAACTACAGTCTGTAATTATTATAGAACTACAAAGTCCTTTATGATCAGTGCAGCTGAGAAGAAGTAAAATAAATGATGGGCCAAGAAACTAAGGATGGGTTTCTGCTGATAAAGGGTTTTTTTCTGTTTTTAAAGGGTTAAATGGGAGAATTGTACACAGTGCGTGCACTCGGACAGCAGTACTCAGTATTAAAGAAGCGTATGTGTGTATATGATGCGCCTGGTTGTTGGTTTTGAGTGGTGGAGTCGAGTTGCAGCTCACCCTGAGCGGTACAGATGGGCATGGCGTGGTTAGGGCTTTCTCATGGCGAGGCTAAAGCTAGCGGAGTGGAGCAGTCTTAATGAGACAGTGGCTTCACACTGCACCCGGCACATGAGAGGGATTAGCGCTGGACGCTAACAAGCTCAGACCACAATTAGACAAGCATCCGCGCTCAAGCCAAACCTGAGAGGATGACGGACGCAGGAGCGCAGAGTGCAGAGGCCTGCTGAACTCTGAACACTGGGAGAAGACGTCAGGAGCGTTGTCCAGATATGGCAAGAAGCTTTAAAAATAGAAATACTGTACAAATTCTGTACGGTTCAGATCGAGGCATTGTCCTTGTACTGAGTACTGCGCCAAGGTTTTAGGTCAAACCCCTATTTTTCTGAGAATAAATGGGTTTTAACACTATATAACATTTTAATAAAGATACAGAACATAAAAAACATACTGTATGTATAAAAGTATTGAAAAACCCATTTGTTAAGAATTGTTAACTTCCACTAACTAACCTTGAACTGGGCGATTATTTAGAAAAATAGCTTTATTGTATTATTATTTAAACCAACATCCATATTATTAATAATTTAATAATAAATAAATTGTAATTCCACTGTCATTCCACCACCTTATTCAGTCTATAATAATAATAATAATAATAATAATCTGCTTTAGAGAAATTTTGTTATATGACATAGTGTTAAACTTAATGATTAGATTATTTTTGCATTTTGTTAAATACAAATACAGCTGTTAGTAAGGTTGAAAGCAGTAAATAAATGTAAAGAAACATTAGTTTGCATATTTAATAGCTCTAAAATAGCCCTGTTTGATACTAATTTGGCACGTCCACAGTTGGAATGCACCAAATTTGACCAAATTAAAAACCTCTGGAATATAATCAAGAGGAAGATGGATGATCACAAACCATCAAACCACCAAACTGAACTGCTTGAATTTTTGCACCAGGAGTAAAGCAGCATAAAGTTATCCAAAATCAGTGTGTAAGACTCGTGGAGGAGAACATGATGCCAAGATGCTTAAAAAAACTGTGATTAAAAAACAGAATCATTCCGCCAAATTTAGATTTCTTTGCATTGTTTAAGGTCTGAAAGCTCTGCATCTTTTTTGTTATTTGAGGCATTACTCATTTTCTGCAAATAAATGCTCTAAATGAGAATATTTTTATTTGGAATTTAGTTGAAATGTTGTCCGTAGTTTATAGAATAAAACAACAATGTTCATTTTACTCAGACATAAACCTATAAATAGCAAAATCAGAGAAACTGATTCAGAAACTGAAGTGATCTCTTTTATTTTTTTTAGAGCTGTAGTTATGTGAAATGTATCCCTATTATAACATCTGAATCTTCATTCAAGGACCAACCACATCCAACAGGATTAACTGTGGACGCTGTAAGAGGAAGCTGTCTGAAAGGGATGTTCAGGTGCTAACCTGGATTGTATCCAAAAAACATAAAACCACCGCTGTGTGCACCTCAACTCTCCTGTTTCCACCAGAGCTATGTATATATAAAAATATGTATATATATATATATACTATATCTCTACTATATCCCTATAGATGGATAACTGCGTACAACTGCAGAAAGAGTCTATTTTAACTCAAGAATTCTGCGTTATAGACTCATCGTCTCTTTCCTTCCATGGAAATGTGATTACGCAATAAGGAAGCTGACCCTTTAAACCCATGAGGCTGAGAGGATGTGAGTCAGGGGAGATTTTATTCACTTTCTCTTTCGATTTTAGGAAAAGCGCTCGTGCTCGTGCTGCTTTCTGTAGACGCTGAAGTAACTTTCAGGAGAATATGGTCACGGAGGGGATTAACCCCCAGATCCCCCCTCCGTCCACAGACGCATCCAGGGCCTGGATTAACCTTTCTGCCGGCTCTTCTGGAAGCTGGAAGTGTGCCTCCCCTTTAATTTCAAACATCCCCGGCCAGAACCAGTGATCTTGAGGCCCGCATTAAACTGGCCCATTGTTCCCGGTCCGTGGTCTGATTTCACAGGCCTGTCTAATGAAATACTCCATCCTTTACTGCCCCTGTGACTGATGAGGAGTTAATTGGAAAAGTAAGCAGAGCCTTCCGAAGAAAAGAGGAGGAGCAGGAGGGGGCTGCCGGCCTCTTCCAGTCACACATATGATAATAATTGAAAGGGCTTTGATTGTGTAAAAGCCTGGATGATTGAACCAAAAAGCAAACCTTGGAATTGTTGCGTTTTATTGGCTATTGTAAAAAAAAATTGCACTTCTTTTTAACAGTCAGTGAGGTTATTACTGCATTTTCTCAGAATATATCATATTATACCACAGTTCCAGTTCCAACCCTGCAATGTTATTGGCTGAGAGGCGTTTTATGAGTGACATTATCAGCCGGTAATACACTGTAACGGTGACCGAAGCTCTCCATGTATTACTTGATGCATTACAATGATGCAGCGCTTACAAACCAAATACAAACCAAATGCGATGTGATTATACACCACTGGGAGCCTCTGGATCCCAAAGGCACTCACAGAATATTGTTGTAATTAATATGAGTAGTAATACAATAATAATAATATGAATATTTTCTTAGCAGACCGTGCAGCAGTTTTTCCAGTCTTTCAGTAAAGTTAAAGTAGTGGTTGTGGTGTAAGAAAGCCACTATGATCTAAGGAGGTACACATGTCAGTTGGGAGTGTGAACTGAAGTAGTTTTGGAACCCAGAGTAGGAGAGGGTGTCTTTCTCATTGCATCATGCATTTCTTCCTTTTAAGTGTTTCCAGTGCAATGTCAAGTAAATGAATGGCAAAGCATGTTGGGTAAGATTAAAGTGCAATGGGAGAAAATATAAAACAAGCTTTTTTTTGGTTAAATTTGAACAGTTATTTGTTCAAATTACAGTTTGCCAAATATACACATCTCCCATCCCACTGAAAAAAGCCTTTAACACAGCCTTTAGTGTGCTAATAATGCAGTGAAGTGTTACTGCCAGTATATTCAATGTACACACACACACACACACACACACAGAAGACAATGTTAGAATTAACAAATCAGAATTGGTGAAATACTTGTTTATTTTCAGTCATTTCAAATGAAAATATGGGAACAGAGAGAGATAAATAATAAAGATATAAAAAACGAGTGTATGAGTGTTCTGTCCACCCCAATGAAAACACTGAGGTCTGGCTTGATTTATGCAGTATTAGCATTAGCTTTAGCATTAGCCGATGTTTGGTGTTATTTGTACATTTTCTGCTCCTTGTCTGTAATGCTGTATGATACAGTTACATTAAGTTTTTGTTGGGTGCAGCTTGTTGTGTCTTAACATATTTTTTCTTTTGTCTTTATTCGTTTAGCAGGCCTATGTGTCCGCCACTCAACAGATGGCACCGCCCAGTCCCAACACCACCACCACCACCAGCAGCAGCAGTAATGGAAGCACCGTTGGAGGTGACCAGCTAAGCAGAACCAACCTCTACATCCGCGGCCTGCACCCAGGAACCACAGATCAGGATCTGGTGAAGCTCTGTCAGCCGTGAGTCTTCTGCTTATTTAAGATAAAAAATGTAGCTGTTTTGGCTCTATAAAAATGAAGCTCGAGAGAAACAGCGATTCCCTTTTTTTTGCTCGCTAGTTTCACATTTATGCTCACGTAAAAAGGTTAAAACATGCTGGTTGATTTTTTTTTCACCTGGTATTTTTGCGCCCCCGGCTTTTGACATTGATGTGACGCCATACTGAAACACCTGGTTTTAGAGCACAATAATTGATTGTGGTGACGGACAGTTCTGGTGGAAACAGGAGAGTTGAGGTGCACATTGAATTCTGCGTGATTTGATCAGCCGTGATTTTATGTTTATTGGATACAATCCGGGTTAGCACCCGAACATCCCTTTCAGACAGCTTCCTCTTACAGCGTCCACAGTTAATCCTGTTGGATGTGGTTGGTCCTTCTTGGTGGTGTGCTGACATTACCCTGGATACCGTGGCTCTTGATGCATCACAAAGACTTGCTGTCTTGGTCACAGATGCTCCAGCAAGACGTGCACCAACAATTTGTCCTCTTTTGAACTCTGGTATGTCACCCATAATGTTATAGTGTGCATTGCAAAATTTTAAGCAGAACTGTGCTCTTACCCTGCTAATTGAACCTTCACACTCTGCAATTTATGAGGATTGGCTACCAGGCCGCCCCAATTTAGCCATGAAACCTAAAATCCCACACTAAAATGATGACAGGTATTTCAGTTTCATTGTCCAACCCCTGTAGATCTATGTAGTGTGTGTGTGTGTGTGTGTGTATGTGTGTGTGAGAGATGTACTAGCTACAGCTGCTGTGAAGTAGTGAAGTGTAATTTCACCTTTCTGAAGGAGATGATGATGGCAGGAGGTGGCATCTTGGCTATTAGAGGAATACTTCATCATTTTTCCACCTAATCTCTCTTTCTCTCTCTCTCTCTCTCTTTCTCTCTCTCTCTCTCTCTCTCTCTCTCTCTTTCTCTCCCTCGCTCTCGCTCTCACATCTGTAGCCTACTGTCCTTTACACAGCAGTGTCCCTGTACTTAGATGAGAACAGAACATCCATTAACTCAGAAAACACTTCTAATGTTTTTGTTCGGGGAAAAACATGGTTCAGGTTGAGAAACACTGGAGCGTTCCTCGAATCTGATGTGGATTTAGGTCAGGGTGGACGGAGAACGGGAGAATTCAGTGAGGAGGAGAGGACTGAGAATGTCCTGGACTGACCCTCACGCTGAAAAAGAAACACAGCACACACCGCTGGCAGCGTGGAGCAGAGCGGTAATGAAATACACTTGATCTCGGGCAGGTATGCGGCGGATTGGTTTCATTAATATAGAGTTTACGTTTGTGCATTGCTGCTCTCTAGATTAATTGCAGCTCCTTTCTCTTTTAATCTAATGCCGTTTTATTATTATTGCACTGCAGTCGGTGCGCCCGCCGCGTCTCGCCCGCGCCTCGCCCGCGCCTTTATCTCAGATGACCCTGTGGAGGAATGAAAGGCTGCAGCAGGCTTTAACTTGTGGTAAAGTCAACAGGGGTTTGGGTTTCAAACAAAGCACTTTCTAGTTGGCAGCGCTAAGCCTTTCCAACAAGTAGGCATGATTGCGCCTCCCTTAAACCTCGCCTCCCCTCCCCTCCTGTCCCTCGCTGCCTGTCTTTCTTTCCTCCCTCTCTCCCTCCCTCCCTCCCTCCCTCCCAAAGCCTCACTTCCTTTTACGGAGAGAAAGCGAAGGAGGGGTCTGACGAGAAACCCCAGCCGCTGTTTTTGCAGCCAAGAGGCCTTGAGGAATTTCCTTCATCCCAGCGTTATAGAGCCATACATTTTTTTATGTTAATTCTGTCTGTTGATTGCATGTTTTTGTTTGTGTTTGGGGTGGAAAAAAACGACAATTGGCCTTGCGTCTCTTTAAGTTCAGATATGAGGAAGATCCACACAGTTAAGAGCTTTTTATTTAATGGAACCATTAGTTTAGTTTAGTCTTAATCAATCTTTTCCATGTTTTTACTACAAATAACCCATTCTGAGTCTCGTATTTATACGTACCATAGATCAGAAACTGGTGCAGTTTTTTAGATTTTGATTTCCATCAAGTTTTATCAAGTTCTCACTACAGTCAGAGTCAGTTCTAATCCAGGAAAAGAGGCTATTCGCCTGCAATTGGTTTTATTCAGGCAGACCGTGTTGTAGTTGTGATGCTTTTCGAGAATTTGAGGGGCCAAGAATTAAGAGTCTATTGAAAGACAGGAAGGCTGAAGAGGTGGAGAGAGAGAGAGAGAGAGAGAGAGAGAGAGAAAAAGAAAGAAAAAAAGAAAGCAGAGTAAAGAAAAGTAAAGCAAAGAGTAAAGCCAGAGAGAAGAGGCCCTTTCTCCTCTCTTTCTCTCTCTCTCTCTCTCTCTCTCTTTCTCTTTCGCAGCAGCCATGGAAGAAATGGCTTTCGATGAGTCTGCCCAGCCCTACAGGAAACTCCGAGCCCAAGGGGAAAGAGAAAGACAAACAAGGGCAACAGCTGGGAGGGAGAGAGGAGGCTGACTGGGAGGGAGGGAAAGAGAGGCAGAGAGAGGGAAAGAGAGGCAGAGAGAGAGAGAGAGAGAGAGATGTATGTGTCAGGTGTTCTTGAAGCTGTAGCACCAGCTGGTAAAGGGGATGTTTGCAAGAGTAATTACTTTTAAAGCTGTGGAGCATCCGCTACATCCTGCTTTATTCTACAGCAGACCGGCGTTTTATAGCACCAACACAAAGCGTGCATTCGGCGTAATTTAAAGCCGGGTGAAAATAGCAGACTAGCTAAAGCATATATATATGTACTCCAGTTATTATGTGCTGTATATCATTTTATGTTAGTGATAGAGTGTTGCCAGTCCCCATGCATTCATCATCTTTCACGGAAACCACTTAACAATACACCTGGGTGCAAATGATCAGAGTTAAGTTAATCTTAGTGCATTAATCTTACTACAGCTTTAGTACTAAAGCGGTTTTCTTTACTGCATCTAAACTTTAAAATGCACTTAAATTATTTAATTCTTAAAACAATAACTTTATATACACATTATAGCTCTTTTTACATGAGATAAAATACTTACATGTTTATGAAGTTCTTTGCACAAAATCACTCTCACATAAAGATAAAGATAAAGAGCTCACCAGCTCTATTCTTACTAGTTTTAGTTCCTTTCAGAATGAGCCGTTTAAGGGCTCTGTCACTTTTATGCAAATAATCTGTTGCATGAACAAGCCAGTTACAGATCCTTGCCTCAGGTGAAGTCTGCTGGCTAATCCTGCTGTGTACTGTCTATAAAGTTTTCAACCAGCTGACCAGAATGGTGGATCTTCAACTGATCTTGATGGCTGTCTCATCACCTCTGCAACCAGTGTTTTGTAGTTTTGAGTCACTACAGCCTCTGTAGATCTGTATCTGTCTCTAAAACTCAGAATAAAATGATCTCTATATGCGTGTAGGGAAGTGATGTACAGCTTAGTGGGTCCACTGATCGTTAATATCAGTCTCTTATCCGTGTTTTTTGTTGGTTGGACGTTGGTTGAGTTCACGTCATGCGTTTTCTGTTATGGTGCCACTTGCCACAAGGTCAAAGTTGAGCCATGTAGAACTTTGGATGCGGTAATCGTTAGCGGGGTGGAGGCGTGGTTATGGGCGTAGAAATGCACCACTTAACAATTGAATCCAATGGGGATCAGCGTAAAGTGGCGCGGCTACCGCAGGCCGTGTGTAAGCACCTTTATTGTGACGTCACAATTAAACGTTTGTGGTTGTTTTAATATGTATGTCTGTGACATAAAATAGTCTTAAAATGAAAATAATATTGTTTATCACACAAATATCATTATCGAGACAGGACTAATAGTATCAGTGGGAATTCCTCAGCTTCCCCACTGAACCCATAGCCGTATAGTAGATTTTACACAGAGCTTCATCCCCCCAAACACAGCCTGAACACACAGCCAGCCTGAGTGCCTGTTACTCACAGAGCCACGCAGGTCATGCCCTCGCTACGTACACCACAGCTCTGTGTCACGCCGCTCGGTTGACCGTGACACAATGCCACCCCTCCGTCCACCGCGCTCGGAAAAGCACAGCCGCACGCTCCCAGCAAAACGCTGCAAATAGACTGCGCTTAGTGTTGCCCTATTAAACAGAGCATGCAGCGGCTCAGAGCTCGCTCATATACACACCACTGCAGTGATGCAGCCATGCACATTTATACTGCTTCTGACATTAACTTACTAAATAAATACTGTTTAGATATTCCAATAAGAAATTTTGATGTTTGTTTTGATGATTAAGAGATGTTTTATACCTGATTACTTACTGTAAATACCAGGTACTAGATGCAATTAGCATTTTAATCAGAGTTTTGACTAGGGATTAAATAAATATTTGGCAACCAAAATTATATGCCAAAAAAGCCCAAATACCAAATCCAATTTAAGAGTGTGATTTTTGATTGCTGATTTTGTGAATTTGAAATACATCAGTTTTGTGTTGCCTTATATTTTAAAAGCAAGGCAAAAATATATTTAAATACTGTAATTTATTCAATGCTCAAAAAATGGTAGCAAAATAAATATAAAATCATATGAAAAACAGAATTCTGCATTCTGTCATTAGCCAGATGTTTCGTTTTGTTCTATCCCAACATTTAATTGAGGTTCATTGCTAAATCTGACATCCTAAATCAGGAACTAAAATAAAATGACATGATAATACACATTTATCATATTTTTTCTTTTTTAAGATGAGCTTCTTAATAATCCAATAATAAAGCTGTAACATGACACACTATTCAGTTCAATACAATATGCTAATTTGTACAGCTCTTTAAAAAAGTAAGAGATGAGTTATTTTTTTTATTTTACCAACTGAAAAAACAGGAGTGGCATTAAGTTATCCAAAAGCAGTGTGTAAGACTGGTGGAGGAGAACATGATGCCAAGACGCATGAAAAAAAAACTGTGATTAAAAACCAACCAGGGTTATTCCACCACATATTAATTATTTCTGAACTCTTAAAACTTGATGAATATGAACTTGTTGTTTTCTTTGTATTATTTGAGGTCTGAAAGCTCTGCATCTTTTTTTGTTATTTCAGCCATTTCTCATTTTCTGTAAATAAATGCTCTAAATTAGAATATTTTTATGTGGACTTTGGGAGAAATGTTGTCTGTAGTTTATAGAATAAAACAATAATATTAATTTTACTAATTTTACTAATTTACCTAATCCTATAAATAGCAAAATCAGAGAAACTGATTCAGAAACGTCTGAGGTGGTCTCTTCATTTAGAGCTGTATACACTAATGGACTGTGGGAGGAAACCCACACAGACATGAGAAAAAACTCCACCCAGATAGGGACTTGAACCAAAGACAGTTGATAATGGTACTAATGTTATGGCTGATTGGTGTATACTGTAGAGAAGGGAGTTTTTTTCCCAGTAGAACTTTTTCCTCGTCTGCCTTCCTTAAACAAAGTGAGCTAAAATAACCAGGACCCTCAGGGCTGGTTTCCTGGACAAGATTAAGTCTAGTCATGGACTATATTTTACAGCCAGTGGAAAATTCCCATTCTGCTCTGTGCTGTGTAGTAAAGAACAGAGCTGAACGGAGCCTCTGAATGCATTTACTGAGAATTTTAAGTAGATTTTATGTTTTAGCAGTAAGTTAATGTGAGTAAATGTGGTTTGGTTTTGGTTTAAAAGCTTGTTATGCTTTAGAATTTTAGATTTTAGTTTTATTAAGATGTTGTGAATTTATGTACTTTTATTCATTTTTACCAACGACTGTAGTCAACATGCTAAAAAACTAATGTTAGCATAAAGAGGCTAATGGACACAAGTATAGTGTCAAATAGACAAAAATGTAAAAACCTCTCATGGCTGAATATACCGATATACCGATACTAAAAAAATATCTTGATACTTCGTCGTTAAAAATGATACAATACCCTATTCATTTAGTATTGGTGATAATTATTGGTATTGGTATTGGTACCCTCACGATACCAAACACACAACCACACAATAGATCACTAAAATAGGGCCATTTCTACCAGCACACACATATATATTTTTATATATATATTTATATCGTTTATATATATATATATATAAACGATACAGTACACGTGTTCATCACAGTGCAGTTAGTTCTGTTAAAAGATTTAAATTCCAGATCTGAGCCGTAGCGTCAGTGTCCGATCAGTCGAGCGATGACAGGGACGTGATCAAAGCCCCGTCAGTATTGTCGACAGCACAAAGAGCATTTTAGATGAATAGACTGAGCGTGTGTATACTGTCTTTTTACTGCTTTTGATGGCTCCCTGGGTGGAAACATCCACTGTGTGTGTGCGAGGCTACAAGTTGTGTAGCGTTATGTAGCTAATGCCTGGTTTACACTACTCGATTTTGGGCCAGTTTATCGTTGATCGCCGACAAAAACTCTGCTCGAAGACTCAACATGTTTAATATCTGACTCAGTCAGCGACTGGGAGTCAGGAGCAGCAGCTACATACATACAGCCAGTGGGATCACAGAGAAAGAGAGAAACAAGGGTCCAAAACACATCTGCTGCTTTACGAGAGCCGTTTTAGAGAATCTAACCACTTTCTGTCCCCCTGTTATATCAGTGAATGACTGTTAAACTCTAGAGGGAGCCAGCGAGTGATTCCTGAAACATTTAATATAGCTCTGTTTTTAGGACATATTTTAGTATAAAACTGATCAGACATTTATAAACTCTGATTTTGCTCAGTTGCTTCATAGGAACTCATTCATTTTAGACTCACTTTAGGTGCGTATTCTCCTCTATAGAGATTCTCTGGTGTCAATCAGTCGTGTAGTGTGAAAGTCTGAACAATTGAAGGAATCAAAAAGTCGTGAAAAGTTGTGAACCTGGCATTAGCTGCTGTAGATGGGCGTACGTGTCTCTGTTTCTGTGATCTGGTGCATTAGGACCCAGCGGAAAACAGCAGAGGGAGAGGCCGTTAACATTGTGGAGCGCGGCCAGAGCGGCGCAGGGCAGACAAGGAGAACTCTCAGGTTACACTGCGAGCACATGCCAGGGGAAAGGAGGCCTCCCTCTCTTCCTACCCTTTCTTTCTCACTCTTTCTCACTATTTCTCACTCTTTCTCACCCATCCTCTCCTTCTATCTCTCTCTCTCTCTTTCTCCACCATCTCTCCCGCAAAACCCAGTGATCTGAAGCAGCCCTGCATCTAATCAATAGACACATACATGCAGCTACAGCCATATATCTCCTATATCAGTGTACCGGCACTGCGGCGGACTCCCTGCAAGATATGCAAAGCAGGCCGAGCACAATAGCATCCATTATTCAGAGAACACAGCGTCTCGCAGCGTCCCTCATAAACACTGCATGCAAATGACGGCAGGACGTGGCGAATGCATGGCGGAGGAGAGAGAGGGAGAGGGCCGGTGAGGTGCAGCCATAAAGCCGGAGAGAAGAAGAGGAGGAAGAGGAGGAGGAGGAGGAGGAGGAGGAGGCTGCCGGCGGCTCCGTCATCACCGGAGCTCTTTATAGAGCTTCGTGTGGCGCTGTGACATTGCCTCCGACCTCACAAAGTCACGGTGGAGCCCAGAAGGATGGAGATAATGTCACTGTAGATAATGGTCAAGGTGTTTTACATAATGAGGTTAAAGTGATATGATTGAGGTTCAGCCAAATCAATTTACATTTTTTCTCTATATAGTCCTGTAATAAAAAGAGAGAGGCTTCCACTGGATCTTTAGCGAAGCTATAGAAGAACCCACTCACTTATTAGGACTTCTTCTATCAGTAGTGATGCCTCAACACCAGGCACATGCCTCCTCCGATACATGTGAAGTCAGACTCCGCCTCTTTTTGAGCTGCTGAAGCATTGCCGAGTAGCATCACAGCGATAACGCTCGGAGGAAAGCGCAGCGATTTCTCAGTGATTCCGATACATCAGCTCACAGATGCAGTCTTGTGCTGATCCACATCACCCTTTTGAAATAATGTGTTGAGAAAGCGCCAGTTTTGCTGTCTCAGGACTCCTGTAGCCGATGGCAAGCTACATAAACAGGATTCGAACCGGCAATCTCCTGATTATAGTGGCAGAGCTTGGCCTGCTGGAATATAGAAGAACAACTTTTGATTTCTTGGAAGTTTTTAAAATGTGTTCGTTCATACCCAGCTCCGATATACTAGTGCATCTCAAAAAATTAGAATATCATTGACAAGTTACTTTGTATCAGTAAATCAGTTGAAAAAGTGAATCTCATAAATTATTTAGATGTATTAAACACAGAGTGATCTATTTTAAGCGTTTATTATTTTTTTTATTGTTGATGATTATAAGGCTCACAGCCAATGAAAACCCAAAAGTGTGCCAAATCCTGCTGGAAAATGAAATCGGCATCTCCATAAAATGTCAGTAGAGGGAAGCATGAAGTGCTGTAAGATTTTGTGGGAAAACAACTCAATTTTTGTGCAACTTTTGCTAAGTTTTTGGATGGAAACCCGCTAATGTCTTTTGTTCTCTTGCCTCCAAAGGTACGGAAAGATCGTGTCCACCAAGGCCATCCTGGACAAGACCACCAACAAGTGTAAAGGTAAGAGGTGAAGCTCTGACGTGTTTCAGTGTGAGGTCTCTCTTCAAAGCCAGCAGGCCTGTTTCATCTCAGGCAGGTGTGGCGTGATGTAACGGCATTGGGGCCGCCATTGCATAACTGCACATCTGTCGACTGGACCGGTGCTGCCACACTATGGAGTGTGTGTCCATAGATCTGCCTGTGTGTGTGTGTGTGTGTGTGTGTGTGTGTGCATGAATTTAAGCACACACATGCAGCAATCTGCCAGCCAACCAGCAGGCAACACTATTGGTCTAATCTCTCAACTCGACACTGTGGTCACTGAAGTCGGACTGCCCTTAAAAATTCAGTATTTGGGAAATGGTGTTATTGTCACTTTGCAATACAGTATTAAAGTAATCGTGTAATTACGTATTTATTTACTTAATTACGTAATTACATAATGATTGATTTTTACATTTATCTAACAGTACAATTTGTGTCCAAGGACCCTGTTGCCCTATTACACTCTGTGCAAGGCACGTCACAATGCTCTTTGCTATCTTACACCCCGTCAACAAGTTTGTTGCTCATTTTCACGCCCTGTGTCTACGTAGTAAAAAAGGTATCGAAGTTTAGGAAGAAATTTAAAATAATAGGCATGGTGATCTGAAAGTGACGTGTGTGTTTATGTACATTTCTGTCCTGGTTGTGGTGCGTTTCTGATCGATTAAAACCCTGACAACAGTCAACAGTCAGCTGCCCAGTGCTATCTTAGCCCTGCAGGAGTGCCGGTGATGGTATAGTTAGAAATAAGTTACTGATTACCCCTATAAAAAGTTACTTTATTGATTACATGATTTTTAAAATAACTAAGTACCTTTGTTCCACACTTAAGAGCTGTGTGTGTGTGTGTGTGTGTGTGCAGGCTATGGCTTTGTGGACTTTGACAGTCCGGCGTCTGCGCAGAAAGCGGTGACCACACTGAAGGCCAGTGGAGTTCAGGCTCAGATGGCGAAGGTAAGAGGTCACTTCACTCCCTAAAGCACCTGCTCTCATCACTCTGCTGTGTGTGTGTGTGTGTGTGTGTGTGTGTGGAGGCAGTTATTTCAGTTATTATTGAAAGTCAGACTTTTTTTGTTTTATTTAAACTCTGGAGCTGAGCTTTGTTTGAGCTGTTGGACGGGTCTGTCTCAGACTCTGATAAACACACGACTAACAGCTATTCTTTACCTAAAATAGCAGCAGGTCCTGCAGATCCTCCAGGCCTCAGGAAGTTAAATATCAGTGCAGGGTAAAGAGCTGTGTGTTATGGTGTGTGTGGTGTTGTGGTGTGTGTAAGTGGAAATGCTGCTTATGATCCTATTTGGCCCCAGCATGCCTCCAGCAATAAGAGAAAAACATCCTCTTATAGGGCTCGTATTGGTAAGAACTTGACGATAAGATCAGATGTGTATCACGATACAGGGGTTACGATACAGTATATCACAATATATTGCAATACTTTAAGCAAATTTCAAAGTCATAGTATAAAACCACACAATCATATTCTCAACAACATACTCCTCTCCACCCTAATCTTCCTCCCTCTGCCAGCTGTACCTTACTCTACCTCACTCGACTTCTCTTTACCTCACTCTACCTCAATCTACCTCACTCAACTTCTCTTTACCTTCCTCTGCCTTAATCTACCTCACTCAGCATTGGTCTAATTTACTTTACCTTACTTTACCTCACATAGCCTAACTCTACTACACTGCCCTTCTCTACTTTTCTTTACCTCACTCTGCCTCACATAACCTGGCTCTGCCTCACTCTTCCTCACTCTGCCTTTCTCCACTACTCTCTGCCTCATTCTACCTCACTCTGCTTTGTTCAACCTTGGTCTATCTCACTGTGCCTCTTTTTACCTCGCTCTACCTCATTCTGCCTTACTCTACTTCTCTCTATCTCACTCTGCCTTAATCGGCCTTGCTCTACCTCACTCTGCCTCACATCACCTAGTTCTGTCTTCCTCTACCTCGCTTTACTTCCCTTTGCCTCACTTTACCTTACTCTGCTTGCTTAACTTCACTTTACCTCATTCTGACTCACTCTACCTCACTCTGCCTTGCTCTACTTCTCTTTACCTCACTCTACCTCACTCTGCCTTGCTCTACTTCTCTCTACCTCACACTTCTTCACTCTACCTTATTCTGCCTTGCTATACTTTTCTTTACCTCACTGCTTTTCTCTACTGCCCTCTCATATCTCACTCTACCTCACTCTGCCTTACTCTACTTCACTTTACCTCTCTCTTCCTTTCTCTACCTCCCTCTATCTCACTCTACCTTACTCTGCCTTGCTCTGCCTCACATTACCTTGCTCTTTCTCACTCTACCACACTCAGCATTGGTCTACTTCACTTTATCTCAGTCTGTCTCTCATAACCTCGCTCTGCCCAACTCTACCTTAGTCTAAGTCACTCTGCCTCGCTCTATCTCAGTTTTCCTCCCTCTGCCTCATTCTACATCACTCTACCTTGCTCTACATCACTCTGCCATCCTTGTTATATGATGTGGGCACAGTCTGCAGGGTGCCTCTGCCTCTGTTGCTGCCTTCCGTTATGTTTATGGTAAAAACACGTTGATTTATCTCAGAGCCTCGTCTGTGCTGTATATTTCCCGTGTTCTGCAGGGTTGGTTTTGTGAGTGTGAGGTTAGCAGTGAGGTTGGATGGATGAAGGTTAAATGTGTGGAGCAGCTGCTCTGCTTTCTCCTCTCGCTTTCAGCAAAATATAAATCCACACTCCTCTCTGCCTCAACCTTTCTACCTTCATCCGCAGACTTAATTACAGCCATTCCGAGGCCTTTTAGCAGCCTGACCTATTTAGGAGCAGCGGTGTTGATGTGGAGAGCGCCGTGGGCTTTCCTGCTCCTCACGTTCAGCAGTGTGGAGAAAGACTCCCAGTCTCGAGAAGCGATGAGATCTGTGAGAAAAAAAAAATCACCTTCAACGCAGGTCACCGCAATTACGCATCCATTATTCATGACATGGAGATGCAGCGGTAATGAATTTACAGCTTTTTAATCTCGTCCGCGCACCAGCGTAATGAATATGCAAAGTGGAGCCGGGGTGAATCGCAGGTTCGGCGTCACGCCGCTATCTTTACGATCCTTTCAGTTTGTTTTAGGCCAGAATGCTGAACACTAAAATGAATTGAACATCACAGTGGTATTAACCCTGTCAGCATCAAGCTCAAAACGCTTACCTGACTGATTCTTTGTGGCATTTTACAATTCAATCATATGATCCAGGTCTTCTGGTTCAGCACAAATGCAGCTTTTGCTTTTTAGTGCAGATTAAAGTCAGTGTGCCGCGTTTACTCAAGATATATATATGGCAGTGCTGTATATAATGTTGAGATTTGGGGAGCTGATAAACGGCTAAAACTATTATTTTTTGCAACATTTTTTACTCTTTTACTAACGTGGTGGCACCAAACATCTGCCATTTCAGTAAAATATCAGACATCTAAGATGTTTAAATTACTAGATTACTAGATTTAGATTACTATAAATAAACTGAAGTGTTTTACTCACCCAAATAAATGAAATTTAAAAGAGAAATGTGTGTGGATTAATATCGAGGACATGTTTGACTTTTAAATAAAAATGTTTTTTAAAGAATTACATTTTTGGTGACTTAAGCGCCCCCTCAACAGCAAGACCTGCAGAATTAGAAGAGTCCCCTATAACCGGCCACCTTACTTTCTGTTTAAAATACCCTAACCTAACTGAAAAAATATATATACCTAAGCTTTTATTTAGTAATAACAACTCTTAACATGATACTATAAAATATACTATACTATAGTATAGTATAAAACAGTAGCTTAAAAAAAAGTTAGTCACTACTTAACTACATGAATCAGTCCAGCCTGTTTCATTATATAAGCTTTTACTAAAAAATAAAGTAAAAGTTTTACTTTAGTGTTAAACAGCAGCAAATCTATTATCAGATCAGGTGTTTTTTATACTGTAACACTTAAATTTTTACATTCAGTTTGATTCAGATTTTTTTTTTTTCCGTGCTTACAGTATACCACAATATACCACATTATATTGAATCAATCGTAACCCCTGCATGGTATTACGTATCGAATCGGCAGCTCTAAAATATACAGTATAATATCTCCCCCTCAGCCACAGACTATAGCCGAGATTTTACAGCCCTCATCTCGTACAGTGCAGCGTGCGATAAACTCCCAGGCAGCTTTTATAGCGAGTTTTGTATGTTTTTACCGGGTTAAAAAGGTAAGAAACGGCCTCCTGCTGAAACGTAACGGCCCAAGGACATGCAGACTCCCAGCCTCGGAGCTGCAGTTAACTCAAGCTGTGCGCTCACGAGCGCGTGCATATTATACTATAGGCTTTTATGCTGCAGCACATGGAGCCAATTAGGACGTGTATATGGTAATAAGTTGACAACCTGAACGTCTCCCAGACAGTTATTTTGACACCTTTTATCTGAAGGGGGTGAAAAAAAAAGAAGCTGCTTCTGAAGCCGTTAGTCGCTGCATAATTGTCTGGACTTG
Organism: Astyanax mexicanus; assembly: GCF_023375975.1. Lineage (NCBI taxonomy): Eukaryota > Metazoa > Chordata > Actinopteri > Characiformes > Acestrorhamphidae > Astyanax > Astyanax mexicanus. The sequence continues at coordinate 2,647,421 of NC_064420.1, read as the reverse complement.
CTTCCATTTAAGGCAGCCGTGAAAATTAGATATTTCAAACGTGCTCACACACACACACACACACTTTTACACACTTTCACACACACTCTCGCTCTCTCACGTTCCCCCGAAGCCTTTGCTTTGTTTTTTTCTGGAGAGTACTGGAGGCTAAAGCGGACTGACTCCCTGCCCTCTGGGCTTCACACCGTGGACCCGTCCGCAGCCTCAGAGCTTCTGGGTCTTCAGCGCTGAGGAACGATCCTCCTGCACTCCTCTGACAGATAGACTTGTAATTTTATATATGTGCAGTTACAGAGAAGCATAATGTATCAACAGCATATTAAATATAAGAAGTTTAGTATTTTGCTTTGTCTAAATCCACCATTTTTGTGTGCTCTGCGCAATTCAATTGATTTTTTATCGTTTTTATTGAATTAATGTCTAATATGTATTTTCTGAATTTCTCTGATTATAACAGCTCAATTCTAATTCTTCAGGTTAAAGGTGCTTTTTTTCCTCCTTTAAACAGCTATAACATGTATTTGTATCAGGATACAAGGATACAGGGCTGCTTTATGAATTCATACAACGCAACTATGTCTTAAAAGCATTTGACACTGTTTTACTCTTATTCAGTGTGGGCATACCTTTTGCTAATATTAGTTTTATATTTTTACACTTACTTTTTAAGTTATCTGATCATTTATCAGTTTTAAAATCTGTTTTTTCACAGCACAGAGGCTACACAACTCAAACTATGCAGTCTTTCAACACAGCTTTAACCTAAATAACTAAAATAAAATGATGTAGCCTAAAATACACACTTGCTGCTCGTCCAACACTTCTCAGTCTTGACCGTTTGCTATTTTTATCAGCCATTGCTCATCGTTCTCATGGAATAGAGCTAACGTTATCACCTCCATCACCTTAAAATCCCTGTACAATCCTAACTTTACTAACGTTTCTACCTGCTGACGTGCTACACTTTCCTGCTCAGTCTGTCCCTCGGTTTCTCCGTCACAAGCAGAGATTGGGTGGGTCCGCTTTCGTCCTAAATCCTGATTGGTTCAGTCCACTGTCTATATTGAAGAATGGCCAATGGGCCGCCTCCTCTAACTTGTGAGCCGGTCTCTTAGAAAATTCACCTCACTTCACCACGTTCCCCATCTACAAACTCTCTCCTCCTCCTCCACCTCCTCCTCCACCTCCTGACCTGCAGTCCTCTCTGCCTCCGTCCTGTTCCTCTTTTACTCCAGTGACAGGAGCATAATGTCTTCTCTATTAGACTCTATAAACACATACAAATACAACATTTTCAGGACGATATATTGTCCCAGAAATTCTTGGCATAAACTATAATATTGTCATTTTAAAGCACCACTATAGAAAAGCTTTTTCCTGCGTCCGGTGCTCTCAAAGGACCTTTAAGACAATGTGCCACAGTTATAAAATGCTAGCATAATTATACTATTACACCATTTTACAGTTAAACTAACTTTTTATTATTAAGAACAGACATTGAACAAACACAAACTAGCCTCCAAAGACAGGAGTGTCCATATGATCAAAGACACAGATCAGCTCAGCAGGCTATAGCTTTGCTATAAATGTATTTTTTAATGTAACTGTCAGACAAATTCCGAGCAAGGAACACCAGCATGTTTACTGTGTGGAGGCATAAGGCAGGATCTCTCTGGGGGAACAATATTTATATTCAATATTCAGATCTGTAAATTGGGCTGGATGTTTGTGCTTTAAATAAGATTCTCAGGCAGCAGCAGTCTATCACTTACACAGACACAGAGACAGCGCTGTGTATCTACTTCTTGTGTCAAGAATCAAAACATTGCAGCATGACGTGTTTAATTTAATTGCCTCAAGTGACATCGCATGCCCTGCAAGTAAACTCTATGAAGTTGTGTCTATTTATGTCTATTTAAGTCAATAACATGATTTTTGTCATAGGCCTAATATTTCATATATTTTAATTTAAATTAATTTCCTTCCTTCCTTTCTTAATGCTGCACTGAAACACACAGAGTCTGAGTTATATTAACACAGCTCTATATCTCATATCACTTTTTCCTTCTGCAGCAACAGGAGCAGGACCCCACCAACCTGTACATCTCCAACCTGCCGCTGTCTATGGATGAGCAGGAGCTGGAGAGCATGCTGAAGCCCTTCAGCCAGGTCATCTCCACACGCATCCTCCGAGACGCCAGCGGTGCCAGCAGAGGTGTGGGCTTCGCCAGGTACACAGCAAACCCACGACCCACGACTCCTCTGAGATTAACACCAGATTTACAGCGTTCAGGTGTGTTAACTTACATCCTATACCGTTTCTGAACAGGATGGAATCCACAGAGAAATGCGAGGCCATCATTCAGCACTTCAACGGCAAATACATCAAAACTCCACCTGGAGTAGCAGGTACTGCACTCTGCTACACTCACATGTTAATAGTGCTAGTAGCTTTTGCTCCATTTGCCATGAGGCTAAAGAATTAAAGGTTTAAAGTATCATTACATTGTTTTTTTATTCATTTTAAAAAATGTCTAGTTGTGTCTCTAGCAGAAATTAATGCTCTGTGAGTTGTTTTTAGTGAAAAAAATAATAAGTGCTCCGGTGATCCTGTATAACACTACTTTAATCCTGTGGAGGAGTGGTCGGGGAAGAACGATAGGATTTCGTCTCTTGCTCATGAATATTCATACATGCAAACAAATCACCTCTGATTGGCTAAAAACCCTGCGACACCTTCAAACAACAGTTAGGAACGTTTTGAAATAGACATTTTTACACTAATAACAGTCTTTGCAATGTCATGTCATGTTACTTTATAACATATGTAATGAAGCCCTGCTAAGTGCAGTTCAGCGCAAAATCCACCGGAGATCCTATTTAAACTATAGTTACACACAAAGGTGGGTAGTCCAGCTCCAGAAAGTAAAAATTACTTTTTTTATTACTTTTAACTAGTGTAAACTGTTCTAAACATCTAAACACCTACCTATCTCAATTGTACTTGGCTGGTGGTGTTTTTCCTCCATAAACAAATTCTAACCATTTGTTACTTAGCTCTGAATTACTGGGTAAAGTATATAAACACTGATGTGTTATTCACACAAATAACACAGGAATGAACTGCATGCTGTTCCTAGCGCTGTTAGTTATCTCCTATCTGACGAGACGGCGTCGCTGCCCGGCTTCAGCTCTGCTGTCTGTGGGCGGTCCCGAGCCGAGGTGGGCGGGGCCATGAATACTAATTCACGGGTTGACGTAGACACGGTGCTTTTCCTGAACGACCCACCGTATTTCACAAAAAAAAGTGGATTTTAGTGGAAGGAGACCTTAGTAATTTCTTCCAAATTATGATAATGATCAATTTACGCACTGTTGTTTTGTGATGTTCACTGTATTATTGTAGAAATCTCATGCTAACAAATGCTCTCTGGATTTTTGCTCAGTGCCTACAGAACCGCTGCTGTGTAAGTTCGCTGACGGGGGTCAGAAGAAGCGTCAGAATACGGGCAAATACCTTCAGAACGGCCGGGCGTGGACGCGAGACGGAGAGACGGTGAGACCTTAAAGAGGGAGAATATGAACATTCAGTCAGATGACACTTCATAGTGCATTCTGTGTAGTGACTGGTACTTATATTCTCAATATTCTTTATGTTAAAATGTACTATATTTGTTATGTATATTTTTTTTTACAGGGAGGAATGACGCTAACGTATGACCCCACTCCGGCTCTGCAGAACGGGTAAGCTTCTGATTTTTCTCAATATTTCTCTAAGAAGCAGGTGAGCTCTGACTTTGGCGTGTTTGTATCTTAACAGCGCGGTGCTTTTGAGCGTTTATGGTGTGAAGACACACAAGCAGCTCATTTAAGGGAACAGTAATGTTATTTTATTCTTTATTCTGTTTATTGTTGAGTTAAAAGTCAAAGGTTTGCGCTCTGCAGTGCGTCCGTGTCCGTGTGTGTGGGTGTTTAATGAATGAGGGTGTACAAGCACTGGGAGCACCTATTATAATGGACTCTGATGATTGACTGTTGTCAGGGTTTTAATCAGTCAGTGGAGCTCCTGTATTTTTCACCACCAAAAAAACCCCACCTGAACCTGAACACACCTCACTTCCAGACTTTAACAGCGCCTGTGAAAGACGTTTAAAATAGACTGTTGATGGGGTGTAAGATAGCAATGAGCATCACGACACGTCTTGTGCTGGGTGTACAATAAGGTCCAATGTGTCTGCTTTGCTTGTAAATGATGCATTTTTAGTGTCATTTATCCATGATGTGTAAAACGCATAGAACAGATCAATCACTTCAATCAGCTTGTTAATCTACTAGCTATTTCTGTTTGTGACTGTGAAACGCCAAATTTATCAACTAGCTCGACCTAAACATCTTTTGTTTTTTTATTATTTTATGAATTTACTTCATTTACATTTAAATTAAATTACATTTGCTGAACTATCTATATATTTAATACACTATGTATAAAAGCACAGAGGCAAATTTTTAGCATTCTGTGTTAAAGCAGCTTTTGTGTGACTATGTGTCTGTGTATATGTGTGTGTGTGTGTGTGTGTGTGTCGCCCCCTGCAGGTTCTACTCCTCTCCGTACTGCATCGCTCCCAACAGAATGATTACACAGACCTCCATCTCTCCATACATGCATTCTCCTGTATCAACATACCAGGTCAGATCTTCCACATTACCACCAGCACACTGCTACAATTAAACACTATATTTTATCCATATTCTTCTCCACTCAGAAATGCTTCTGCTTTCAGTTTAGAAACATAATAATAATAATACAGACTGACACTTAAAGCTTTAAGTTTAATATAACAGTAACGTATTCTTTTTAACGGCTGAGTGCACCATACGAACATTTACAGATCACTATCATTTAGTGTTTAGTGTAGTAAAGTATCACCAATAAAAATCCAGCATCCAGAAACCCCAGCCAAAGTGCACCAATCACTGCAGCAGTAAAGCACAGCGTGTCCTCTCGTCTCGCCCGAGTCGTGCTGACAGCGCCGCTCTTCCTGTTTCACAGGTTCACAATCCGTCCTGGATGCACCATCAGTCGTACCTCATGCAGCCCACGGTGAGTCCCTGAGTCCGTTAAACCCGCACAGCTATTTTTAATAAGCCTGGTCTCGCTGCTCCGCTCAGATCCGTCTCATTATCCTCTCGCTCGCCGTCTCGTCCACAGGGCACAGTCCTGACGCCCACCATGGACCACACTCTGTCCATCCAGCCCGCCGCCATGATGGGGCCGCTCGCCCAGCAGCTCAGCCACCTGTCTCTGGGCAGCACCGGCACGGTGAGACTGAGACACACACACACACACACACACACACACATATACACACTGCACAGAGGTATACTGTAGAAGGTATGCAAGCTGTTTTTTAGTGAAAAAATAATAAGTGCTCCGGTGATCCAGTATAACACTGCTTTAATCCTGCGGAGGAGTGGGCGGGGAGAAAAGATAGGGTTTTGACTCTTGTTTATGAATATTCAAACATGCAAACAAATCACCTGAAGGAGATTAAATGGATCAAAATCAAACACGAGACAAAAATATTAGAATAAATCATTTATTTATTAAGAAAACGATCCAACATTACAGATCTGTGATGTCACAAAAGAACATGAGGTAATATCTAAGCAACTTAAGGCCTTTCTCAATCTGAACAGTGTTTAATAAATTGATGAAACAAAATGAATGAAGCTATTTGTAAGTAAAACACTGCAATTCAGTTTAAAAATCTTCACCCATCTGTGAAACATGGTGGTGGTAGTATCATGCACACATTGTACAGAGCCTGTAGGAGATATGCATTCACATCACTTCTGCTGTGTTCACTTTGAGTTTGGATGTAATCATGTACCAAGTAGAGACTTCTATTAACATCTGAATTAATATTTATACTCTCTAAATATATAAAAAAGCAATATGTCCATTTCAAACACTGTTACTTCTTTTTACTGTTAAGTTAATTAAAAGCATTGATGTTAACCTTTTAAAGCATGGGAAGAAATGGTCACTTTAAGAACCTTGCATCTTGGCCTGTTATGATAACTATAATTATTGGACAATATTTAATTCCAGAAATAAGTTTAAGATCATTTAAGATTCATTAATAACACTGTTATAATGACAATATAATAGCATAATAACTAGGGCTGTTGAGTGCAAAAAAAATACAAAATAATTGCACAATTTGCTTTGATTAATTGCGAACTTGTGAAAATGAACATGGCAGAATAAGGTGAATAGTGAACAGTTCTACATCTGTAATTACCTCACAGTTACAGTTATGTTGTCTCTCTTTTTTACAGTATATACCTGCAAACACAGCTATGCAAGGGACCTACATACCCCAGTACACCCAAGTGCCTCCTGCCAGCGTCTCAGTTGAGGTGAGGCAAAAATAATATGTACTATTAACTAAGACATCACTCCTAGTGTAATGTTGGTTAGCACAGGCATCTGTGAGCTGATGTATCAGAGCTGGGTCGCTGCGCTTTCCTCCGAGCTGCTACATCATCAGCAGCAGCGGCTCCAATTGAAAAAGAGTCTTATTTCACATGTATCAGAGGAGGCATGTGCTGGTCTTTAACCTCCTAGTGTTGGGGCATCACTAGTGATAGTTGGAGGCCTTATAAGTGGGATGGGTAACTGGCCTTTCAAATTGTGAAGAAAATGGGATAAAATCAGATTTTTTTTATATTACTCATTACTCACCGATTTTAATGCTCACCTCATCAATCTGCAGGAAAACGCCGTCCAGCAGCAGCAGGTTGCCATAGAGACGCCCACAGAGCATACAGCGTACTCCTACCAGCACGGCAAGTGAGGAGGAGGAGGAGGAGGAGGAGGAGGTGGGTTTCACTGCTCTGTATCTGTATCTGTGTGTTTTTGCAGGAGGTTGCATATTAAATTAAGCCACCCACAACTCCTTTTATGACCATTATAAACTTCTAATAACATCTAAATGATTATTTATAATCTCTAAATGTACAAAAAAGCAATATATCCATTTTAAACACTATTATTATCACCTCACATACTTCTGTGGTCTTTCAAGTTATGCTATAAAGGCATTGATGTTAACCGTCTAAAGCATGGAAATAAATGCTCACTGTAATAAACCTTATACTTTGGCCTGTTACGATAACTATTTTTTTTTACACATTTTTTTGTCCTAGAATGAATTTTAAGATCATTGAATAACACAGTTATAATGACAATATAATAGTTTAATAATTAGGGCTGTTGAGCGCCAATAAAAAAGGTAAATGACTGCGCAATTTGACAATTTGCTTTAATTATTCGTGATTAATCACATTTTAAAAACATTTAATAATGCATATTTAAATCAATGTAAACTCATCACAGTAGAATTTTATGTACACATAAATATTCAGGAACAGTGGTGTGAAAAAAAGTGTTCCCCCCCCCTACAGATTTCTTCTGTTTTTGCTTTTTTGTCATACTGATATTTTTCTGATTATTAAAAAAACTTTAATATCAGACAAAGATAACCTGAGTAAATACAAAAAGCATGTTTTAAATAATAATTTTATTTGTTAAAGGAAAAAAATCTATCCAAACCAGTCTAGCCCTGTTTGAAAAAGTGAAAAAGTGTTTGCCCCCCAATTCTAATAACTTGGTTGTGTCACTCTTGGTGTCAATATCTGTGATCAAGCTTTACCAATATCTGGCAACGAGTGTTTTTTTTTCATCTCTGTGGAGGAATTTAGTTCCACTCTTCTTTATAGAATTGTTTTAATTCACATTTGAGGATTTTCCAGCAATCCGACTTTAACTAGGCCACTCCAAAACCTTCTTTTCTTTTATTGAACTCTTTCTTTATATTTCTCTCTCTCTCTATTTCTCTCTCTATGATTAATTAAAAAAACAACAATGCATACAGAAACAATTCACAAAACTATTAATTAGATATTAATTACCATTGTAATTGACTGTTTTGATATCTGTATAGATTATATTGAAGCTGTATGATCTATATGATTATTTCTGTATTAGAACCTGGTGTACAGTACAGTGGGTTTATGACTAAACTAACTCTCTCTCTCTGTCTCTCTCTCTCTCTCTCTCTCTCTCCCTTTCTCTCTCTCTCTCTCTCTCCCTTTCCCTCTCTCTCTCTGTCTCTCTCTCTCCCTTTCTCTCTCTTTCTGTCTCCCTTTCCCTCTCTCTCTCTCTCTCTCTCTCCCTTTCTCTCTCTTTCTCTCTCTCTCTCTGTCTCTCTCTCTCCCTCTCTCTCTCTCTCTCCCTTTCTCCCCCTCTCTCTCTCTCTCTCTCTCTCTGTCTCTCTCTCTCCCTTTCTCCCTCTCTCTCTCTCTCTCTCTCTCTCAGGTAATCCCCGCAGGGATCAGGGGACAGGAGCTTCAGTGTGGGACACCTGTCTGCAGCGTCTCCTCTCTCTGGTTTCTCTGGACGTCAGAAGGAGCGGCAGACATCGCTGAAGAGGACGGGAGCTTCCTGTCTCTTCCATAAGAAATAAGACATTTACTGTACTGGAGACGCTTTTAACCGAGGGAAGACCAAGCAACGGACAGCTTAACCTTTTTTTGGCAGCAGTAAAAAAAAAAGGAGACAAAGAAAAACAAATAATACAACAAAACCACAAGATGAAGGAAGCTATGGACTAAATGGACTATACTAAAGAACTCAAATCAACAGCAAACACACACACACACTTACACACGCACAATCCCACAAAACACACACACTCTGAGCGAGTCCCACACACAGTAATAATAAAAAACACTTGAGAAAAGTTATTTTTCTGCACGCAAAAATACAAAAAAACACCAAAAAACATTAAAAAAAAGAACTATTTTCTAGGCTGTTCTGAGCAGCAGAACGGAAAACAAAGCGAGAGAGGTTCAGCACCGCGTCATTTTAGAGCTGTAGTAGCTTTTTTTTAATCCTCTTCATTTCCCCTCCTTTTTGAATATTTTGACTGCTTTCTAAGTCTGTTGTAGAGTTAGGATTTTTTTGTACATAGAAAAAACTAAAAATGTTTTTTGCAAAAGTTTTGCTGCCTTTTTTATTAAAGAAAAAAAATGTCAAAGTATGGTTTTAAATGAATTTAAGTAAATGCTGAACAAACTGCGACAGTGTGAGTGTAGAGCAGATGTGGTAATAAATAAAAAATTAAATATATATATAAATATATAAATATATAAAATATATAGAATACGTTGGAAACGTCCACGTCACCCAGCAGTGAGACTTGACTGATAGTTGCCGGCTGTGGCGGCGGCTGTGGTCCGAGCCTCGGTTCATAAACAGCTGAACTGAGATCAGTGACCCTCCGGCCCCCTGCTGTTCTGCCTCTGTCCCTGACATGCTGCTTCGTCTCAGAACCGAGGTCACACTGTTCTGAGAGATTCTTTTTTTTATTTTATTTATTTTAAAGTGATTTAAAGTGATTTTTATTTTCCAGCAAATCGACAGACAGGAAAATTTTACTGATTTACTGTAATTAAATTGGTGTAAATCATCATTATTCTGCATTATACTGCATTTTCTGATGTTTTTAAAGCCATTTCCATCTGTTTTTAAGCTGTTTTTTTAACTACACTATTCTAATATCTGTTATCATCACCATACACTGACATGCCAAAAGTCATGGGATGGTAAAATAGGAGATTATCATGTCCCGTGACCTTTGCTACGTTCCATGGCAGCTAAAGATCAGTACATAGACCCGAAGGATATACGTACACTTCAGTTTCTGAATCAGTTCCTCTGATTTTGCTATTTATAGGTTTATGTTTGAGTAAAATGAGCATAGTAGTTTTATTCTATAAACTACAGACAGCATTTCTCCTAAATTTTAAATAAAATATTGTCATTTAGAGCATTTATTTGCAGAAAATGAGAAATGGTTCAAATAACAAAAAAGATGCAGAGCGTTCAGACCTCAAATAATGCAAACAAGAAAGTAAGTTCATATTCATAACATTTTAAGAGTTCAGAAATAATATTTGGTGGAATAACCCTTTTTTTTAAGGTTTTAAAGCACAGTTTTTTTTAATGCATCTTGGCATCATGTTCTCCTCCACCAGTCTTACACACTGCTTTTGGATAACTTTATGCTGCTTTACTCCTGGTGCAAAAATTAATTCAAGCAGTTCCGCTTGGTTTGATGTTTGATCTCTAACCTGCAATATATATATATTACCAGGTATATTCACAGGTGTGTGTGTTCCCAAGCCATCCCCCTGAAGTAACACTACTTGATCAGTTTACTCACTGCTACCCATGACTTTTGGCATGTCAGTGCACTGATTGGTGGTGAGCGTATTGAGGGCTCTGTCTGCTACGTTGCTGAACTCATAGATGATGTTCCATGATAGTGAGTGAGTCCACAGCTGCCTCAGTTAAGAGATTTCAGATCATTAATTCATGCTGATTAATCTGATTTATGAGTGCCTATAACCCCGTTCACACCCGGTTTCTTATGTGATGGGCGTGTCCTTGGTGTTTTCCCGAGTGTCCATTGGTCAGTTTCACACTAAACATAGAAATAACCACCAGTCAGATGTGGTGAGAGGCGGAGCGTGTATCTCAGTCCACGGTAGGCGGAGACTAAAGCCATTCAGATAAATTTACGTTAAAGTTTCCATACCAACCATACGTCTTAAGTCAACAAACCCCCAATGTGGACATGCTGCTGGCTTCAGTTAAGCTCCACCTAGTGGTTCAGTAGCTGTACCGATAACACAAGTGTGTGCATGTGGCAGTATCGTCATGGATACTGATACAGTATCTATTGTTTTGGTACTCACAATATTGTCACAATTGTTTAAAATAGATCATGTGCTCAATTGTCAGAAATTTCTAAATAGGAGACGATTAGAATTTTGGTTGTGAAAAAGTTGTGAAAAGGTAGTAGTAGTAGTAATAATGAGGTTACAATTAAGCAAAAATAAACAAGGGTTCTATAATGTGTAATATTGTATATAATAAGTGCTAATATTACACGTTATAGCACAGACCTCGAGTGTATTATTGTGATTATACCACAGCTCTATTATCACTGTTTATGAAAATATTTTGAGTTAAAGAGGAGGAGAAAATAAAATCTGTTTGGTTATAAAACTCCGCCAGTTAAAATAGTTCCATTGCTGCTCTGTTTGGCTTGTAAGCGCTGCATCGTTGCTAGGTTACCTGTATGAGGCGGAGTAATACATGAAGAGCTTCGGTTACAGTGCATTACTTTATTTATCTGATGCTCTTATCCAGAATGACTTGCAAGGTTATTTCTGTTACAGAAGTGGGTCAGTGATGTGTTAGGAGTCTTGCCCAAGGACTCTTATTGTTGCAGCACAGCATAGTCACCCACATAATGTGGTAGCTCAGTGGAAGAGGGTGGTGTTATCCACTGTACCACACCAACTACACGTGCGTATTTTTTTCCAGATACTACTCAAGGCACACATAAAGTGACCAGGCGTGAACGGGGTCTATGTTTTAGGATTAGCAATACCAGTTTCTACCCATTCAGAGTTCCACTGTACCGATTCTCAAATAAGAGAGTCGGAGCTAAACTGTGGACTGTCCAGATACCCAGAGAAGCTACGAGACTTCGGGTTTGAGAACCCTGGTTTTAAGATCATCTAATTCTACGAAGGTTTGTTTTGGATTCTGCTGATTTTCTCTTGAAAATCTTTCTAAGCTTAGAAGAAAATTTGTGTTTCTCACTTCTTAAACAACGGCAATGTTCTTTAGACACCCCTGAAAAAAGGAAAAAATCTGGAGCTTCTGTCTCTTTCTCAATAAAGCAGCTTTTATGTCAACTTCTACCTTTCCTCAGCGCTTATGTCTTGTGCTTCAAAAAATGTGTCTGGTTTCCCAAAACGTTCATAATTATAAGTAATTACTTACCAAATGCAATACAAAGCATTGAATGCAGTGGAGACGTGATCTATGGACGGACCAATCACGCTTGTCCGTCTGGCATTTCGAAGGAGGAGCCAGGGTTTAAAAAACTTCAGTAGAACAGAACTTGTTTGTCTGCATCGTGCTGAGTTTAAAGTTTGGTAGAGGGGGATCATTAGTATTCATTTATTTATTTATTATTACGATATGTGGTGGGGTTGTTTTTCAGGAGTTGGGATTGAACTCTTAGTTTTAGAGAAAGAAACTTTTAATACTTCAACAGACCAAGAGATTTCAGACACTTTCATGCCATCAGTTTTGAGGGAACAACCTCTTCCTTTTGGGAATGACAACTTCCTGCTCAAATATGACTCCTGCTCACCAGTGCTCAAATCAAGCTTCATAAACACATAGATAAGCTTGTGAGGTTTTGGTGCGAAAGAACTAGACTGGTTCTGATCCTAAGCTGATAGAACAGCTTTAAAATGAAATAGAGTGAAGAGTAACAAAGAATGGTCAAAAATTCCCATAAACACACCCCTAAACTTTGTAGAAAGCCTTCCCAGAAGATTTGAAGCTGTAAAGTTTGGGCGAACATCATATTAAACTCTATAAAGCAGTGGTACGTGCACCAGTGGTGATACGTGAAGCACACCAAGGAGGTACACCACCAAATAAATGTTTTTAATGCATCAAAAACAAGATTTTACAGGAAAATTGAAGTTTTTGGGTTTTAAGAATTTGCCTGGTTTTATTGCAGATAAAAACATCTCTTAAATGGACATAATTTTATTTTATGAGCTAGGAAAAGTATGTCATGAAAGCAATTTTAGAGCATTTTTGCTGATTTTTAGTTTACTACATAATTTGAACAGACAAACTGTCCCTTACACTGTGCCAAAATTTCTTAATGAACGGACCAATAGAAACTCTTCAAAACGACCTGAAATAAACTTTTTACATTGACTTCCATTGAAAGTTTACAAAGTTTTTTCTCTCTCCTGTAAAGCTGCTGTTTTGGAGATATTTGTTTTTCATTGGACAGCGACGATATGTTCCTGTGGATGAGGTGGTTTTTAGGTGGTTCCTCTGGTTTTTAGTATGACTGATACTGTACATGATTAAACTCCACCAAAAGACCATTAAAAAATAGGACGCATTAATCCAACACACACGCAGCCTCAGGGATTTATTTCCAGGAAGACCAGATCTACATACAAAAACCATAACAAAAGGTACAAAATGTGTATTAAATATGTCTTCAATTAAACTGTGTGAGACAATGTATGTACAATAGCTTGTAAATATATAACGGGGGGAAAAACTCTAGAAACAATCGAAAATTGCTAAATAGAGTATACTTACATAAAGAAGAGAGTAGAATATCCTCAAGTGTCAGTATAAAACAGATGCTTTCTTGCTGGTTTTGCATTTCAGTTTTACATGGTCCAACTTGACCTTTTTTTAATGAGAATGTGCATCAATGGATGTCCTCAGATTTCCTATAAAAACTCAAAATCAAAAGAAAAAAAATAGCCAAAAATAACCTTTGCTGTTGTTTTATTCTTGGCCATCTTTTTTTTGTCAAAAAAAAAAAAAAAAAAAAAAAAAAAAACATAAAAATAATGCTGAGCCAAAGTCATACTGAAGTCATAACTGCTGTTTAAGGTCTGAATGAGTTCAGATTATTCTGAATTAATAAAAAGTAGGCACATGTACTAAGAAATGTGCTTTAGAATACAAATCCATATTGACTTCAAAAATATACCATTATCTTATCTTGTGTTACACTTGTTCTGTATTTTTTTTTTTATACGTCCAACCCACACGTTTACAAAAAAAGCCCTGCGATTGTCAGCTTTAGCTGGATGAACTGTTTGAAATCAAACAGCTGTTGGTCCCACGCTGCCTTTTTTCTGCAGCATTCAAGTTTGTTTAATGTATTTCCAATGCAAAAAAAAATAATAAAATAAAATAAAAATAAAATTAAGACATTAATAACTTGAACTTGAGTTCTGCGAGAAAAAACAAATGATGAAATGTAACCTGCTTTATATAAAAAAATATATAAAGAAAAAAATAAAGCTGACAATGCACATCTTACAGATCTGTCATGGCTGTCACTTGCAAAGACAAATAATATTTATAAAAAATAAAAAAATAAACGAAATGTGAAAATCTGTTGCAAAATTTGAATAAATTTTCATAAAAAAAAAAAGCTCATAAAAAAAGCAAAATATAAAATAAAAATATGTTAAATGTTTTAGAGAAGGGGGGACACCAAGCAATTCTACCAGACAGAAGGGCAGAAACATCAGGGCATTTTGTGTCGCCAGCGTCTTTAAAACTAACCCAGGTTCTTGGAGTCCTGCAGCACATACGTATGGAGTTAGCATGAGTGAAATGAAGAGCACCAGCTGAGGAAGGGTTTAAATCATCCCTTCCAGATCTGTTCCTAATGAGACTGGGTCCTGCAGTGCAGCAGAATCCAGCAGCAGCAGCAGCAGCAGCAGCAGCCCCTAGTTTTCCTCCTGAAAGTCCACGAAACAAGATCTTCCATTACAGGAGTCTTCGGTTCAGGATCTCCCAGACCATCCGCCTCCTGAAATACGGCATGTGTTTCTGCAGAGGGTCCAGACACAGAGAGAAGGTGAAGAAGAAGAAGAAATTAAATTACACACTGCATCAAAAGCAGTTCAACAGCAGCAGCAGCCATAACAGCCAAACAGAAGCTGTACTGAGCACGCTCACCTGTGTAAATGTAATTGGCTTGTCTTTGGTGATGTATTCAGCATATTTGCATGTGAACATTCCGCAGTCACTTCCATTCATTTGTTGAGGGATCTCCTGCAGGGAGGAAATTCAAACTAACTGTTTATAAGGGAAGTGCATCCATAAGTTCAAAGTTCATTTCAGGCTTTCAATAATTTCTCTGAACTGTTTTTTTTTTCTTTTTCAGAACAGGTGCCAAATATCTTTAAAAGAAATCAAGGAGAAAACAGCAAGTTTAAAGTGTTTGATTATACATTGCACTTAAAAAATAAAACAATGTGTAGAACTGGCCTGGTATAAAATACAAAATATAGGTAAAATAAACCGTTTGCATGTAAACTAGATATCTGCAGCAGGTATAAAATAAAAACAGCAAAAAGCATACAGTACCAATATTACGTTTATAGACTTTAAAGTAAATTTTCTAAA
Organism: Astyanax mexicanus; assembly: GCF_023375975.1. Lineage (NCBI taxonomy): Eukaryota > Metazoa > Chordata > Actinopteri > Characiformes > Acestrorhamphidae > Astyanax > Astyanax mexicanus. The sequence continues at coordinate 2,632,300 of NC_064420.1, read as the reverse complement.
GTAATTTCTGACAAAGCAACACTGTATTTCAAACATAAATAGATGTCCAGTTTTTAACAAACTAAAAATAAACTGTTCTGACACTGAAAATAGGGTCCAGTGCAAAATCTGTTAAATGTTCACTTCCTAATGCCTACAGTATTGTTTATTATTTCTTTTATTTGGATCCCCATTGGCTCCTACAATAATAGCAGCTATTCTTCCTGGGGTCCAAGAGAACATACTCTATGTGCATTCTATGTGTACAAAAGAAATTAAATAAATAAAAAAAAGTCTCAGTAAAAATCCAGTAACCTCACTGATTTCTGTGTCATAAATGTCAGGATCATTTTTAAGTCCTTACTCAAAAAATGTACATATAGAATAAAATTGCCTTTCTGAGAATCAAAATATTGATGACTAGCAGTCCCAATTTTTTAACAATTAATGGCTTAGCCCTGTCTATATTGTAATTTTATTTTTGACTTTTAAACACATTATAAACATTAATTACAGGACTATTTGACTCACGTTGCGTTTTTTGCTCTGAAGGATCCAGCCTGAGGTATCAAAGTCTCGTCCTCTTTTATCTTCACTTTCTTGTTCCAAATATTTTCTGTGGAAGAGAGGAACATCATATATGAGGAATCACAATTTCTTTAGACCAAATAAGCTAAATATGCCTATTAACAGAAAAGAGAAATAAACAGACTGATCTGCATATTGTGCTATTATGTCTGGGTACCAAAGTACATAGAAACATCACCCATGCCTATAGCATAGCTGAACATGAGAGGGCGCTGCAGAGGTGGAAATTACTGCTATAAAAGTGTTTTTTTTTTAAATGGACAAATATGGTATACAGGGTTTAATGGCTCTTTAATCATATATCTGATAGTGATTTTACTACAGCGCTCCCCAATGAACACACACTGTTCTTATAAGTTAAACATAGAGTGGATATGCAAGTTGTTCTTGACAAAATATTACAATTTTGAGGCTAACATCTACACTCCACAAACATTACATGCATCTCTGTCGTATCAGTTGGTTACCCGGTTTATTAGGGCATGTTGGAGCATAAAAATATATAAAACTGTGCTAGACCCCAGCCCTCAGGACCACAACCGAGCATCAACGGTCTAGACAGAACTAATTCACAAGCCTCAGGCTCCCTGGGGAAGATATAAAAAAAATATTGTATGCGCAATGATCCACCGGTTGCACCCCAGTTTCATCATCCCACTCTGAAGCAGCACTTACAACAAAATCCTGCATGCCTCGTCATTGTTTCCTCCCATGGAGTCGAAGTACATGATGCTCTTCTTGCGGAAATCCACGACCTACAGGAGCCGAACAGAGCAGAGTGAGGAACAGGATCCAAAACCACTGAGACGCATGACCTTCAGTTCCATGTCATTCAATCCCTGCCCAGTTATTAGCCTAAATCAAGGATTAAGAACAAAAACTAAACTAATCTAATATAAATCAGGGCGATAAATAGCTTCACTTTCATGTGTGCCCTGATCTAACTGAAGGCCATTCGTATAGATCAGGCTCTGTTGGGACACTTACAGAGAGACACCAGTGCACCCCCAGGTGGACAGGCACCAGAATGATGTCCACAGAGAAGATGTCCACTTTCTTGGTCCAGCGGCGCACAGTGGAGTAGCCAGAGCTGCGCAGCTTTGGGTAGAAGAAGGTGTTGAAGGTGTAGACGGAGGGCAGGTGAGACGCTTTACTGCGCTCCACCAGCATATTCATGTAGAAATTAATCACCTGCAGACAAGCAAGCAGTACAATTACATAGGGTTGCAATGGTATGAAGTCTCTGTTATATGGCAGTGTGCTAAATCCTGCTGGAAAATGAAATCTGCATCTTCATAAAAGTTCATAAAAGGTGTCAGTAGTAGAGGGAAGTGCAGTAAGTGAAGTGATGTAAGATTTTGTGGGATCATCACCAGCAGATGATGGACATGTCTCTTTATCCAAATCATCACTAAAAATCACTGATCATCAGTAAATTTTACATTTCATTTAAAGGAAATCAAGGGAGCAGAGTCTGGAGGAAGAGTGGAGAGACACACAGTCCAAACTGCTCGAGGTCTAGTGTGAAGTTTTTCACAAAGAGTGATGGTTTGGAGAGACATGTCAGCACTTTAAGATTTCATTTTCCAGCAGGACTTGGCATGAATTACTGAAATAAAGTAGCTTTTCAATGATGTTCAAATTTTGTTTTTGTGATGCACTACTTGCTGACAACTAACCTCATCATTGAGCCAATTGAGGTGGCTGAGGGTCTGCAGGTCCTTCCTGGTGATGGTTAGACGGAATCCCTCACTGAGAACTTCGTCCTGACTTCCTCCCCTCAGCGCTTTGTTCACCTCATTCTCCATGGCCTACACACACACAGCACATGCAATATATATATTATATATTATGTATGTAAAAAAAAAAGTAAGATTCAGTATGATGCAGGAATATAATTTGATTTAATTTGCAAGTACCAGTACTAACCAATCAAATAATTTTATCTAGAATCGCCATAAAGAAGTGAGATTTTAAACTGATATAAAAGTCCACAAAAGATAAATATATAAAAAATAATCCAATGCTGTAGATTGAGAGGTGAATACAGTCATTCTTTACCTCTGTCAGCTCAGGGAATTCTGGCTCCTCTACAGTCGGCTCTGGCTCCTTAACGACAGGTGCTAACGGAACCTCTTTTTCTAGAGGTACTCGCACCTTCAGCTCCACACTGGATAATCCAGCTCTCTCCTCACTGGACAGACGCTAGTTTACCACAACAAACATTGAAGAGAGTACAAGTCAGTCAAGAGTACACACACACACACAGACACGAATATGATTCCTATAGATATTATAGAGAATATTATAGCTCACCTGGCGCAAGAGCTGAGAAGCCAGAGCTTCCTGCTCCTCAATGAGCCGCCGCCTCTCCCGAGCACGAGAGTCATAGAGGCTAGTCCTGTGAGCAAACAGACATTACCCAACGTTAAGTTCATTTTCATTATATATTATATATTATATTCAGTAATTCTGGATTTTATGAGAAACAAAAACTGACAAATACTTACAGTTCCTTGATCCAAAGTTCAGCTTGGAAACACGGCACGCTGCACATAGGACAGAGAATAAATATAAAAAAACGGTCGTTTTTTAACACAAATGTCTTTACCTGAGTCAGTCACCTGTGCTTTTAAGCTAATTTTGGTTTTAGTGTAGGGATAGACAAAATCGCAATATCAATAAATAAATACAATATATATGTGTATAAATAAAAAATATATAAAAAAAAAAGCTGAAAAGACATTTAAACTAGTGGTTTCAATCAATAAAAAATAAAAAATCGAATTAAATCACAATAGAATTCTGTGATTCACAACAATTAAACACACCCTTTCTTCCTTAAGACTAAGCTTTTGATAATGGGTATTTAAATGTGCATAAAAGAAGTTGATTAAAATTCATTAAAATTCAATTCATTAAAATAAAATAAAAAAAAATTGTATTAATTTGTATTGTATTGAATAAATCATGGATAAAATCATAGCTGTTATTTTTAAAGCTTAACTGTATTTTTGAAAAGGGGACAGTATTAATGGTGTAGTGTGATTTACATATGAGAAACTAGATATTTTTTTCTGTTTTATAATATCTCAGGGTAGTTTTAATGCTTTGATAAAGTGGAATATTGTAATGTGATTGCGGCACAGATTTTAACTGAGGGTTTAGCTCCATATTCCACATTTAACTAGCTGTTTAATTTAGCTGTGTGTGTGTGTGTGTATGTTTCCTAAGTCACTGAGCACTATTACAACAGTAAGTGTTTTTTTCTTGTTTTTTTTTTTTAGCATATTGTTATTTGTCTTTGATTTTAAAACATTTTTAAATAGATCTTCAAAACATAAGAAAAAGAATTCTTGTTCCTTACCTGGAGCTCTCTGATCTTTTTCCCTGTTGTTCCTTTACAAAAATAACAGAGTCTCCATCGTGAGCTGTAGATGAGAAAGCAAACGTTTTTTTGTTTAGATATTAAACTTCTATATAGATAAAATAAATAGTTAGTTACTAAGTTAATAAGGGAGATTTTTAGCTCATGTACCCGATGACTGTGTGTCCTGAGAGGAAGTATCCTGAAGAGCAGCCGGTGACAGTGCAGACCGCATGGCCACTGCTGGTCTTTTTAAGCCTGACTCGTGGTCGTTTTCAGAGCTCCAGGGCAGAGGCTCAGGACCGTTGGAGACCGCCACAGGGCTGGGCAGGGCGCTGGAAGTGTGAGGGCTGGGAGGCTGGCTGGATAAACCAAATGAAGATTCTCCTGCTCCTGAGCCTGCAGGGGAAGCACACCGGAGCAGTCTCCGGCTCGTTGTCAGGAAACTGGAGCTAGGAGGTAAAGAAATAAAGCAAAATTATTTGCATTTTCGCACTATAAGGTGCACTGTCAACAAACGTCTATTTTCTGGTCTATTTTTATACATAAGGATTGTAAGGCACATTAGGAGACACTAGTAAGGCACAGGGGTGTCGCCATGATTTCCTTCTAATTCAGCAGGTCTGGCTGCTGGGTGTAAAGCTAGGTTAAATTAAGTAAACAAAAAAAAAAAATCTGTTAATCTACAGATATTTCTCTCCTAAAAACTGTTTGTTTGGGTGAGTGTTCCCGTAAGCCAGGGTGATAATAGCTTATAACGTTTTAGTAAACGTGCAGTCTACAGGCCGTTAATATTCAGCTCTGAATGAAGAAAGAGCTAATGCTTAGCACTGTAAGCGGGTAATGCAAATGCTGCTCCAGCAGTGCTAGCTGGGGTTAGCAACACATCTGAATGGCAAAAGAGCTAGGGTTTAGCATGGTTAGCGACTACATTTTATACATAAGGTGCACCAGATTATAAGGTGCACTGATATTTTTGGGAAAATACAGTGCAAAAAACATGGTGGTTTAATTTTATACTATTACAACATGTTACAGCAATATAATAACACATGAAATCATAAAAAAGTAAGAATATGATAGGAGTGCAATACTAAGAAACTCACAAGTCTCGATGTGATCTGATGCCTGGATGACTTCCGTCACAAAAGAACGATGACTGACCATCAGACACCACGGACAACAACTGTCTGTACACTTCCTTTTCCTCCTCACGTACTGACTGAAATCAATCAGAGAAGAATGGCAAGAGAAAGAACTGTGATCAGTACAAACAATATAAAGCAGGCCATGAAAAATAACAGGCTCAATATTAGTCAAGAATAAACTGCTTGGTCAAAAAAAAAGTTGTCAACTAAATTTAAGTAAGTAAATGATGTGGAGTTGGACTGCAGGTTTAGGTTCAGCAACAGTATGTGCTGAAAGAATGAGGTCCGCTGACTACCTGAATATACTGAATATAGACCAGGTTATTCCATCATCAATGGATTTTATTTTTCATCCCTGATGACACGGCCATATTCCAAGATAACAATGTCAGGATTCATGGTGCTGGAATTGTGAAAGAGTTCAGGGAGCATGAGATCATTATTTATCATTTTCACACATGGATTAAAAGAGTTCACCACAGAGTCCAGATCTTAACCTCATTGAGAATCTTTGGGATGTGCTGGATGGAGAAGAGAGGCTTTGTGCAGCTGTCAGACTCTACCATTATCAGTGCTGCTGCAAGATCTTGGTGAAAAATTAATAATTAATGCAACACTAGATTAAAATAGATAAAAATATTAGTATTACTCAGACCTCCTGTGCTGTACAGTGAGGTCTTCCTCGCCACTGACGACTGGAGGTGCCATGAGACGGGCTCTGGACCACTCGAATGGGAAACGTCTTCTCGAACATGCTGGTGTAAGACGTGTTCCCTGTGCTTGGACCAGATGTAGAGAACCGGCTGAGGGAAAATGAGAAAACAACAAAACAACGCATTTAGTTTTATGTTCTGGTGAAAAGAAATAAAAATTAGAGCTTTATAACTAGTGTATTACACAGTTTAATGAATACAAGTAAGTTTATTAACACATAAAACACAGCCACACTGCAAAAATTGAACGCTGACACACCTTGGTGTTCTGTGAGGTCTGAGGTACAAGGGCCGACCAAGCCGAGGGGAAGGGCAGGGTTTAGAGGTGCAGAGAGAGGGCAGGTTGGCCGAGTGGCCGTTCGTTTTGTGGGTATCATGTTGTGTAAAGCTTGTAGAGAACTGCCGCCTGCTGACCTTAGAAATAGTCACCGACTGCTCAGTCCTTACAGAGCCTGCAAGAAAAAAATCTATTATTTTTTGTAATCTGCATTTTACACATTTACCACATACACATACATGGTGGTGAAAGAAAAGCAAAAGACAGCTACATACATTAAATTAGAGACACAGACTAAAAAAAAGATGATACAAAGCAGACAAGCAAAAAATAAACCTTACTATAAGTCTTATATTATGACACATCCATATGTATTCACCTAGTTCCAATATGTTGAGGATTTTGCTTTGATAACTTTCTTTTAAATATTCCATTCCCTTCAAAAATATATATTTTTAAACCTAGATCATCAGAATGTCTGAGCTTAAAATTTAGATAAAATTCAAAGTGATCATTACGAAGAGGCAGATATAGTTAAGGTGATATTTTAAGTACAAGTAGTTTAGATAATATCTCAACTAGGGATGTTCCCAATCTAATCATGTGACTGAAATCGAGTGGAAAAGATGCTAATCACTGATCAATCAAAAAAATTACCAATAGGTTGTCTATATGTACATGTGCATGCCAAATGGGACTGATTCGCTTAATTGGGCAGATTTAAAGGCCACCTCTCTCTCAAGTCAGGACATTCTAGTAAAAAAGATGCTCAAAGCTACCATGTGTGTTTGAGACTGTTTCGGGTGTGGTGGAGGACATGATTAAAAGTAAAATTAAGATTAAAAGTTATTCATAAGTCTTATGTTGGGATTTGGGAATACTGCCCAAGAAAACAGAAACTGAATGGAAATCTCACACAACTATATTAAAAGCTAAATTACACAAAAATAAAAAACTGTCATATGTGATTGAAGCAAAAGTGGGTGAACTTTTGTTTTGTTACCTGATTTAACAATGGTCTTCCACTCCACAGCAGTAGAAGGAGCCATGAAAGTGTCCTCGAGTGTTCCAGGTGATTTTTCTGCAAACTGAAAGCAAAACAAACACATTGCAAAATGCAGATACTGCCAACTTTTGACCAAGCAGAAATCTTTGGCTCTAAGCAGATTAAATATTCTACTAAGTTCAGCATATTTAAAACAAAAACGGTTTCGTTGAAACATTTATTTTTTTACATTTCAAATAAAAAAAGCAATAGCAAAAAATATTTGCATGTTTTTGTCCAATACAGAGACGTAACTGAGACATATAAAATACAAAACAAAAAAATCTCATTTGTATAAAACCTCATGCAACATTTAAAACTTCACTAAATTGAAATTGTCAAAAGCATATTATATTACAGGTGCAAGACATGCTAAAGGAAGCATGCACCGTAGCCCAGCATCATCTACGCCCTGCTCATTCAGATAACAATAATTTATTACTTTGTTGTGAAACATCAGCTAAATCTAAGCAACTCTCAAACATTTTAGATAATTATAATAGTATATAAAAGTAATTATGAGAGTAAAGAACTGAAACGTGGGCTTACATACAGGGTCTAATGGGTTAAACAGTAAATAAAACAAAGGTAATGATAAGAAAATTACAAATGAGAACTTTAAAAGATGTTAATCTTTAATATTCATACAGTTCATGCAGCAAATGTTTTGAGGGCATCGTTTATGCAACTTTGGAATGCATCTCGTACCACAGTTTTGAAAACTACTGCAATATTAATTTTTTTTTTTAATTCCTACCAACTCTTTGCATACTGTGCACCATAAAAAGTGAAATACCTTGCTTTCAGTATTTTCAGACCCCGATGCATTGGCTGCAGGAAGAGATGTGGGCAGGTCTGTGGATTCTGTCTGTGGTGGGTCAGGAGAGGCAGGCAGCATGTTCCTCAAGGTTGGGCTGACACTGCTGCGCATCCACGATGCAACAGAAGAGCCATGGGTCTTCACCCCCTCGGCCGCATTCTTCATCGTGTCCATAAAATCTCCTAAAACACAAGAAAGTTCAAGTCAAGTTGAGAGGTTTTTACTGTAGTTTCATCTAATCCTGGCATCATGTTCTCCTCCACCAGTCTTACACACTGTTTTGGATAAGGTTATGCCTTTACTCCTGGTGCAAAAATTCAAGCAGTTCAGTTTGGTGGTTTGATGGTTTGTGATCATCCATCTTCCTCTTGATTATATTCCAGAGGTTTTCAATTTGGTCAAATCAAAGAAACTCATATATCATTTTTAAGTGGCCTTTTATTTGTATTTTTTCCAGATTTATATGTTCCAAAAGGAGAGTGATATACTTACCCATTCTAAATTTCTTGACAGCTCGGTGTTCTTCAATGCCATCCACATCTTCCAGACTGTAAAGAAGAAGAAAAAAAAGATGCATGTTAATGTAAGCTGTTCTAAAACGAAAGCTACTTTGGATAGCGACACACCAGCCTATAGGAAAGCCTAACACATGCCTGCTTCTCAGGGAACAGTAGAGAACAAGACAGAAAGGTGTTAAGCAACTTCACTAGTAAAGTGTATCGGTGCAGTTTCAAAACATCTGTTGAGATACTACATTGAAAAATATTAGCTAACTAATCAAACACACTTTGACACAAACATTTACACATCCACTATATTCTCTATCAGTGGTGCACAGTTACGTGGATAGCTACAAAACAAATATAGGTGGAGACTGTACTAATTATCTGTACTTCGCTTAACATAAAAAACACGTTTGCTCGAAATAAAGAAATCGTTGAGCAGAAGTTGCAAAATTTTTCACTTGAATTTGACAAAACTTGAGCAGAAGTTATTTATACATTTTAAAGAAAACGTGAGCACGAACTGCAATATCGTTTGCTCAATAAATTATTTTTTTATTCACAGGCCCTCCCTGGCTCCCTATTATACAGTTAAACATTTAAAAATAAATATATTTTTAAATGTTTGTATTGAAAATGTCTAACAAATCTCAGGACTATATAATAGAATCGTGAATTGAATTGAATCATGAGCAGAGTGTATCGTTACACCACTACTTTCTAACTATAGAGTACTTTTACTCAAGTGGAAATCTAAAGGGACGAGTTTTTGGTAGCTACATTTATCTTATAATTTTAAATCTTGGTAGCTTCGTCCACCACTGAATAAAGTGAAGACCAGAAGCTAATTTTCCCACAATAATAATAAAGCTGATAGATACTTTGGACAGCGACACACCAGCACAGTCTAACACATGCCTGCTTCTCAGGGATCATAGCTTATATCAGTAGATTTGCCTGTGTGAACTCCAGTAGAAGTTTTTTGCCGCGCACTTTAGTGAAGGTAGCTAGCTTGAGTTTGACTAAAATAACTTAACGTTAAATAGTTAGCCTATCAATTACACACTTTTCCACTAACTTAACCTATATTATATAGCCATTCTTGTCTCTAGTAAAGTAGCTAGCTAATTAGCGTTAGCCTAGTTTAGCTAATTTGGTCTCAGAAAAGCTGGCTAGTTTAAATAGCTAACTAAGTTAGCTAGTTAAGCTAACTAATAAACTCACCAGTCTATGGGTCTCTTTCTCCGGGGAGGACCGTCTTGCTGCTGCCCCGTGCCGATATGATCCCCACCGGGCGCTTCTCCGTTGCGAAGGTTAGCTATTCCAGTCCCGAACCACTGGTAGAGCTTATTAAACATGTTTAATCCTGGAGCCGCTCTGTTTAAATCTCTCTGAAACGGGCCTTATTCACATGCTAGCAGTTAGTTAGCCAATTAGCATCATTACCTCTGTTAGCCGGTTAGCTTGAGCCGCATTTTCCAGCCCGGTAGACCGGTTAACTGGTTAGCTAGCTAGTTAGCTAGGCTAGTTAGCCAGGCTAGCACAGCCGCCGGGCCGCCGTTAGCTGCCCCAAGCCCTAACTTAGCTAGCCTAGCCAGTTAGCCGCGATGCTAACAGCGTCCCTCAGCCTGAGCGGCGGTTAATCAGCGCGCGGCCTCCCCGCGCACAGGCCTCCCCCGTTATTAATGAAACCGGGCCGGGATCCCGGAGCGCCGTTACCCGCAGTTTACCGGTTATAAACCCGGTCTCTGAAACTTGCTCGCGCGACAACCTTCTCCCGCTTCTTCCTCATTTAAAACCGCGACATGGCCAAAGCTCGCATCTCACCGTCAGGCGCGCTGATTGGCTGAGCGGCGATGACGCGCGGGGCTCGCCTGCAGTGTTGTAGAAGAGGAGTGGAGGAAAAAAAATAACATAAGGAGTGATATATTAAATATATTGTTTTGCATTGTTTTATTTCAGTTTAATTAATAAATTTGTTGTATTTTTTATTCTATAAGCATTAATGTATTTTATGTGTTGTTTTATTTCATAAGGATTACTATATTTGTTCCATTGTTTTATTCAATAAGGATTAATATATGGAAAAAAAAGCTAAAAAAATCAAAAGATTAATCACTTACATGTAATATTTTATTTATATGAATTGATATATTTGATGTATTGTTTTATTTTATATGGATTAATAAACTTGATGTATGTACTTGATATATTTGTTGTACTGTTTTAATTCATAATTTAAAGCATCATAATTGGTCTCTCCTAGTGTTTAGTCCACATATTAGTGTGGTCAGAGCTGATTTTTGGGGGGTTTTGGTGCTAACTTTTATGTAAAATGTTCAGTAAATGCAATGAGTGGCACCTTTAACAATCAACATTGCTATATCATTGTGTACAAGCAATATACTTTACGTTAATAATAGTCAAGGCAAAAGATGGATTGGTATGAAGGAAGAATTTATTTGAGCATCAGAAAAAAAGCATCAGGCTGACCAAATCATCACTGTCCAGTGAAAAACAGCATCTTCAAAAGTATCTCCATTTTTTTTAGTATCTCCATTTTTAGTTTACTACTTTATTTGATCACACAAACTGTACCTTACACTGCATCAACATTGCTTGATGAATGGACCAATAGAAATGCTTTAAACTTATCTATACACTGACTAATGTCTGAAATAACAAAAAAAGATGCAGAGCTTTCAGACCTCAAATAATGCAAAGAAAGTTCATATTGATAAAGTTTTAAGAGTTCATAAATCAAATTTTAGGTTGGAATAACCCTGGTTTTTAATCACAGTTTTCAAGCATCATGTTTGCATCATGTTCTCCTCCACCAGTCTTACACATTGCTTTTGGATAACTGATTTTATGCTGCTTTACTGCTGGTGTAACAATTCAAGCAGTTCAGTTTGGTGGTTTGATGGTTTGTGATCATCCATCGTCCTCTTGATAATATTCCAGAGGTTTTCAATTTGGTAAAATCAAAGAAACCCATCATTTTTAAGTGGCCTCTTATTTTTTTTTCAGAGCTGTATATCTACTAGAGACTATAGATTATATCTGTCCAGTATCATTTATTTTACTTTAATCCAGGATATATGGAGATATATGGAGTGCATTATTTGTATCAGTACTACTTATAATTAGTATTGGTTATAAATCTAATACTTTTTTTTTGTATTCTTTTAATATCTCAATTAGAGGTGTGCCATATCATTTCATATGCAAAAATATAATTATTATTTTTATTTTGTTACAGTAGTATATTCTTGAAATAATATATTTTTAATTTAATGTTTTGTCATATGGCAAAGAGTATCGTTATTGTGAAAATACCTTGAAATATCATAATATTATATTATTTTAGTGCCATATCGCCCACCCCTAGCCAGTAAACACAACAGCCACAAACAGCTTATTGGACTTCATTTTTAATTCTCGACATATTCAAATATCATATGACTTAAAATAGAACAAAAATGAACTATCCCTAAAAGATAATGATCAAAAACAGGGAACACAGTGCATATTATCAACATATCAATACATACAAGATATGAGTACACACAGTACAGTCATTCAAGCGCCGAAATGTTTGGCATGAGATATGGCAACACGTATCAGAGGAATATTAGTGTTTTCAAGCAGCCAAACATCCTGGCACTTAAGTCCTTTTAAATCCTGTATAAGAACAATCAGCATTTCAGAGGAACAGGGGCAAACAGGCAGACAAGCACTGTTTAACAATAGCTTCAATTATAATGGTAAAAGCTGTGTGCAATTTTTAATAAATATACATTTTATTAATATAGAATGAAAATTAAGCTTTAACACCCCCAAAAGTAAAAACATCATATTTGGACCTTTCCTGCAGCACAAAAAAATGCTGTACCTTGTATTGCCATTTTTGCACTTAATATCTGCAAGTTGTTCTTTACATTGTATTGGAATTTTATTATAAATGGACAAATAGAAATGCAGCAAAATTTGTTGAAATCATTTGATCAAAAACATTTAGAAAGGAATCTATTAAAGAAAAAGAGATTTTCTTTTTATTTCAGCCAGTAAGTCAAATGTTGCTCTTTGTTATAACCTTTTTGATGGTTATTAAAATAATAACTGAGAACTTTAGAGCCCTTTATGAGCTCTATACATTCAAAATACAAGCATGTCAGGTCCCTTAATAAACTCTTTACTTATATATATATTTATTTACTTATTTCTTAAAAAAAAACATAAAATCTAGCCTAAGCTGAGTTGACACGGCAGAGAAAAAAAATACCTAAGTTATTAAGCATTGCAGAGAAATAAGTATATTAGTTTTTTTAGGGTTACAAATTTATTATATTAAATACAATGTGGTCAGCAGAAAACCAATCAAATCAAGATCACAGATCAAATATCAATTTTCAATTTTAAATATCAGTCAAATATTTACACTTATCTGTTAAAAAAAAACATATCCAATAAAATTTTTAAATAACATTCTGCTGTGTGAATACTGATGCCATGGATCTAAATTTATATTAAAACAAAATATAACAGGTATGCCAATAACTGAATGATGAATGAAGGGACAAAAAATAAAAAAATAAGAGTCATAACTTAACACAGCATTTAATTTTACAATAAAAGAATAAAAATGATTCTCTCTGATTCTATAAGTGAACTAGAGCGTATCTACATGTAGTCGTAGATAAAGCAGCACACTTGTACTCAGCTCAATTAAAACCACCGACGTACAGAAGGCAGCAAAAAGGATTAGATAGGTAGTGTGGACGCTTAGACGAGCATACCACATGTAGCATTTCTCTCAGATTACAATCAGAGTCAATTTTGGACCTGCAGCTGCTGAAAACCTCCGAGAGACAAGCGCACAAATCCCGGCAGTACAAACAACAGCCTATAAAAAGGACACACGGACAGATGGATGGATGGACTGACGTACGGTGTGAACCAGGTTAAAGTTTGTGTCGTAGTTTAGTGTCAGTTTGTTCCTCCGCTGCACAAGTGGGTGTAAAGCTCTCAGTCCTATTCGTGTTGTTTGTGGTCGCTGTGGTGCGGCGGTAACCCCGGAGAAAACGGGTTCAGGTACCAGGCCTTGTAGGTCAGATACCATCCCAGCACAGCACACCCAGTTCCCAGGATCTTGTGAATGGTTTCGTGGAAGTACACAGAAGTGCAGGCAAACATCCATACCCAAATAACCACGATAGCATTGAGCGCCACATACAGAGCATCCAGCACAGCTGTCCTCTTCTGATTGTGCTGCACCAGGTGCAGCATGGGAACCATCTCTTCGACGATAAGGAACGTAGAATAGGCCAGAATGAACGAATGACCCGATATATCAAAGCCGTCCCACATTAACCCGGCTCTCCTGCACTCCGCCTTCGTGCTGAACTCTTCACGAACGACCTGCACGGACTCAGACTGCCCGTAACACGTCCCTGTGATGTCCTCGATGTAGAAAAACGTCTCGGTGCAGATGTACCAGATCGCCGTCGCCACCACCAGAGCTGTGAGACGCTTCAACACATAGATATGGGTTCTGTTGTAGGAGTTGGAGAGGAACAGAAACGGGAGCAGCAGAACCAGGTTCCAGCCCCAAGAGATCTTTACAAAATACCTAAGAAAGAAAAAAAAAAAGAAAAAAAAAATAAGGTAGAAGAAGATAAAATCAGCACCATTCAAAACATGAGCAAAAAAATTCTAGTTAGTTTCTTTAAAAATACATTAAAATAATAATAGTAATAATAATAATAATAATAATAATAATAATAATAATAATAATAATAATAATGTACACCCATCTGATTTTTAATACTTTAATATTGAACTTTTGTCTTTTATATTTGGGGATTGGGGAGGGAGTTCCTTACTAATGCACTCTTAATGCAGAGATATGCAGAAAAGTGAAATATCTAATTTTGTGGATTTATGGCCCTAAAATATGACAATTTTTCACAGCATTTTCTTTTTTCATTTGTTTGGCATTTACTGCATTTACTTTTAATTGGTTGTGTGCATTTTAAATGTTGACACTAAAAATGGCTGCACTTTAGTTTTGTGTTTATTTAGTTTGGTTGCATTGCATTATTATATGTTTTATTGTATTACTGGTTAAGTTACAGTTTAATAGACGAAATAAACAAAATATAGATATTTTTGTATTTTCTATATCCATGTATACTTATACTAACGTTATTTTGTTGCTGTAATATCTCCAAAAATATTGTTATGGCAAAAACACCGTGAAATATCGTGAATATCGAAATATCATACAGTGCCAATGTAGAAACTATAGTCAGTTACATAGCTAAGCTAAATAACTTCAAGCTAAAATACTTAAGATAAGCCTTTTAAATCAAAGTTATGAGCGGATAGTTTTTAAACACATTAAAATTCAGGATAAAATATGTATATTTATGTCTTCAGCTCATTTTGTAGTCCATAAAAACTCAAAAACTTCGGCAAGGTGCCCGCTAGCTTAGTTTAGCTAAGCTAACTAGCTAGCTAACAACACAAGCCAACACAAGCTAGTCCTGATCCGTACAGTTGGCAAAGATCCACTCCGGGATTTCGCCCCACCTGCCTGGGCGGCGCTGCCGCAACTGAGCTGCGGCATCGCCGCCCAGACAGGTGGAGCGAAATCCAGGAAAGGATCTTTATTTTACGGATCTGGATTAGTCTCTATAAGTAAAATAGCCACAGATTCATGGATTATGAAGATACAACCCTATAAATCTCATTAACCCTGATATTATATATTAGTACACATTAATAAACGTTCAGATAAACGTCCAAACTCACAGGTTTAAGAGATTTCTGCTGCTGCTGAAGTACGTCTGCGGGACAACGTCCAATTCCTTCAGTATTGATCCAGTTAGAGAAACTCCAAAGAAGAAAAATGGTAAAAACTGGCGGATTATTCTAATATTCGGCTTCCAAAACGATACCAGGAGCTGCACCACACTGCCTAAACACGCTGCCATGTTTTTAGCCTGTAGTAGAAGACTGTGGAGAAAAAGCTGGAGGTGGAGATCATCGACTGAATGGGAGCCAGTCTGACAGAGAGCATGACCGGCTTAATTCCGGTTTCCGCACAGAAGGGGGAGGGATCAGCCAATCAGAAGAGACTAGCGTGACGGGACAGTCTGCGAATAGCCAATCAATATACTAGTGCGTCTCAAAGAAAATTTGAATATCAATGAAAATTTTTACAGCCAATGAAAACCCCAAAATCAGTGTTTGAGAAAATTAAAATATTATATAATAACCAATTGGTGCTTTTGGCAGTGTGGGCAGTGTGTCAAGTCCTGCTGGAAAATGAAATCTCCATGAAAATCTCCATAAAATTTGTGATGGTTTGGAGAGCCATGTCTGTCATCTGCTGGTGTTGGTCCACTGTGTTTTATTATCAAGTCTAAAGTCAGTGCAGTTTTGTTTTCCCGCTAAACCTTACAGTACTTCATGCTTTCCTCTGCTACTGACAAATTTTATGAAAATGCGGATTTCATTTTCCAGCAGGACTTGGCACACTGCCAAAAGTACATTCTTATATATTTAAATTTTTTAATTTTCTGACAATGATTTGGTTTTTTTTTTTTAAGTATTAGGAGTAGTATTAGTCACAGTACCAGTAATAATGGTAGTAGTATTACTAGTACAAGTATTAGCCTCAGTATCAGTAGTAGTAGTATCAGTAGTAGTATTATTAGTAGCAGTAGTATTAATAGTAGTATTAGTAGTGATAGTATTAGTAGTAATAATATTTGTAATATTATGAAGAGTAGTATTATTAGTAGCAGTAGAAGTATTAGTAGTAGTTGCAGTAATAATGACAGCCGTATTAGTTGGTAAAGTATTAGCCTCAGTAATAGTGGTAGAAGTAGTAGTAGTAGTAGTAATAGTGGTAGCAGTTTAGCAGTATTAGTAGCAGTAGTAACAGTAGCAGTAGTTTGTATTGCAAACGTGTATCATTTCCAGCCCGAAGCAACATTTTCCGTGCAAGCAGATTTGGACACTTTCAGAGATAAACAGTTTAATTTCAGAGTCGTGCCGAAGCAAACGCCTGCACAACAGAGATTCACTGTGTTGCCAGGCAACAAGCCCTGAATAAACCAGGTAAACAATTCAATTATCAGACACTGAAATCGCATAGACACATAAACAGTGTAGCTGAATGATGTTTTTGAAACATTTTCTCGGTTGTTGTTTGTATTTCTGTCTCTTAAGGCACTCTAAGGCTTTTCTGCTGATATTTCCATCCCACAGCATGAATAGATATATTAACAACATATCAACAACATTTAATATTAAAGACTTTATTAAAGCAATACAGAAACACATGCAAAATTAATCTGTAAAGTTAAAGTGTTAAACAAACCACAATATGTTAGAATTATACATTAGATTATTCTTAATAAGTATCACACTTATCTTTGAGGACAGATCTGCATACTCTTGGTGAGATTTTAATCTCAGTGTCTTCATGAGGGAGAGTCACCTGGAATAGTTTTCTCAGCGCCTTGAATGAAGGAGTTCCTGGAGGTGCTGAACAAAAAGAGTTGCTGCCTTTCCTTCACCCTGTGAATCCCAATTAAATCACCTCAAATCACCTAAATCTCATTTCATCAGGTTTAGATCAGGGGAATAGTCAGGTGGAGGATAAACACTTTTTTTTTTACAGTTTACTACATAATTCCATTTGGGAACATTACTTGTTTTAGTATTAAATGTATTTAATACTAATCTATAATGTAGAAGTCCAATATAATTTGAATGATAGTGTATGTGGCAATGGTTATTTTTTTTTATTTATGCCAGAATGTCTCTTTAAGTCAAGGCTTTCTCTGTGAACATTCATAATCTCAAGCTATCATCCACATGGTGGCAGTATAATACATGCAGCATCTGACTAAGTGCTCACAGTGAGATCCAGTTCTCCTCTGGGTCAATGGTATCAGTATTACAATAAATTAATTACACGTTTAAATTAAAGGTGACTGTAGCAAGCAAAGTATAGGTAGTAAAGACATTTAATAAAGTTCAACATCTGAGTAGGCCAGGATAAAATTCACTTACAGTACAGGCCAAAAGTTTGGACACACCTTCTCTTTTTCAGTGCGTTTTCTTTATTTTATGACTATTTACATTGCAGATTCTCACTGAAGCATCAAAACTATGAATGAACACGTGTGGAGTTTTATGTACTTAACAAAAAATGAGCTGAACCTCCACAGTCACCGGACCTGAACCCAATCCAGATCCAGGTTTGGGGTGAGCTGGAGCACAGAGTGAAGAAGACAAAGGAGCAACAAGTGCTAATAAACACCTCTGGGAACTCCTTCCTTCCTTCAAGACTGTTGGAAAACTTTTCATTTCAGGTGGCCACCTCTTAAAGAAGCTCACTGAAAGAATGATGCCAAGAGTGTGCAAAGCAGTAATCAGAGCAAAGGGGGGCTATTTTGAAGAAACTAGAATATAAAACATGTTTTCAGTTATTTCACCTTTTTTTATTAAGTACGTAAAATCCACATGTGTTTATTTAAAGTTTTGATGCTTCAGTGAGAATCTACAATGTAAATAGTCATAAAAATAAAAGTAATCATGCATTCTAAGCAGGTAATGGTGATTTCTGCAGTCACACTTTACCCCTGATGTACTGTGGTGAGGCCTGGTGAGGGTGTGTACTGTATATACAGAGCTCTGTTCTTCAGGCACGTCCCTCTCGTTTGGTCTTTTTGAATCTTCTTTTTGCTCTCCAGTGCTGTGTCAGACGGTGTGGTCCGCAGGGCTGTGAAATACTGCTGTTTTAAAAGAGGCCGCCATTAGTTTTAACAGCGTCTGGCTGTAGATGTTTCTGCACAAGCTGTGTTTAGATCTTCTGTATCATTATTCTGAAGCCAGTTCGGCTTGTGTTTCTTGGACACTTTGAGGATTCTGCTTGTTGAAGAAGGAAAATCAGGCTTTCTGCCAGCGAACAAAGAGGGCTTTCAGTATATTTACACAACTGTAAATCCTCACTGTAATTCCTTCTTGACGCACAGAAATCTTTGTGCACTGGATGAGACACAGTGTTTAACAGTGGAAGAGGATGTTCTCCCAGATCTACAGAGCTCCTGTTTTTTATATTGATATTATGATATATTGTATAGTTTTTGTTTGTGATACATTATGCATTATGTGCTGTCAAATTATAATATCAATTTATGTAACATAGCCGCCCCAAATTCACTAAAACTCATCACCTCTAGGGCACCCTTGCTTCTAGAGTGGCAAAAAAAGAGAAAAAGTGCATTTATATTTGTTTTTGGCCCTTCTAATTAAAATGGGTGTTGTATCTAAGTTTTATTCTATGCCACTCCTACAAGACAATGTCTGTACGGATGTCCTTTCCAGTAAAGAAAATGTGGTAGGCTGTGGTGAATATTGTTGTCGTCTCATGTAGTCCTATTATTATGCAGCCGTCTGCCAATGGTGCTGGCACTAACGGGATGACTCTTTGAATGCTTCTTGTTGAATGTGCCTTTTTCTAGCTATTCACTGCCACCAACAGCAGACTACGGTAATATCTTCATGGTCAGAATGGCATGCAATATGTTGACAAAACCAAATTGCTACACAAAAACTGTCAGAGCGAAAGAAAAATCATTCCTCAAAGCTTAGCATTCTACTGGAATGCATTTTAAATAAATCAGATCAAAGTTCTTTCTCCATACCTATTCTACACTCTACACTTCCCAGATTAGGTCTGAGGAGCTGTGAACCTGCAGACGCTACGGGGTAACAGTGTGCTTTTGAGTCTAGACAGGGTGATGTCATAGCGGAGGACGTCAGATTGTTTCTGGCGTGAGGTTGTTCCTCTAGGCTTGACCCAGTTCAGCCTGGCCTACAGAAACGGCCTGCGCTGATTTATGAGACTGGATCTTCCTCACACCATTCCAGACTGTTACATATCCAGTACGCTGAAAAAAAACGCAGGCAGGAAATTAAAAGCTCTAAAAATTACAGGCAGGATTACATTGTATGCATTTAAAACATTAGTGCATTATGATTGAAGGTAAGGTAATATTCATATTACCAGCATCATCCAGCATTTTTAGTTATTTAATGATACATAATACACATTAATTACCTTCTATGGGTAGTTCTAAAAGTATTTTAATATCTGCTTATTTAATGTTTTTTCTTAAATGAAGAATATTTTAAAAAGTTTTTTTTCTGCTTATGTTGGAGTAACTGCCTCAGTCTACTACTGTCTAGAATTGACTTTCAAGTAGATTGCCAAGCTTCTATTGCTGAGAGGATTTAACTGCATTCAGAAGTTGAGTCAGTCAGGTCAGGATGTTGTATGATGATCACAAATGAAGAAAACAAACAAAAAATAAACCAAACAAAACCAAAAAATAAAGGACTAAGCAACATGAAGGACACTGTAGACTGAGAAGACGAAGAAACGTGCAACCTGACGGACGTAAAAATGCACAAGAACCAACAAACTAACATTGAAAAATTAATACACATGGTGGGAACAGGCAACAGGAAACACCTGGGGGCTGGTAATGAGGGGGCGGGGCTACAAATGAACACAGGTGGGAGCACTAAAGACATGGGCTATAGTTTTTTTGTATGGTTGCTCTCCTCAACCCCCCTATAAAGTGCTGAATCATTACGCTATGAGAAAAAAAACGCTCCACTACTAAGTGGACTACTGAGCAATTTTTCATTTAGATTCCTGAAAAGGCCTGATCAGAACGAGCCCGTTGTCAAAGTCCCCCCCCCCCCCCCCCACGCATCTATTCATCACGACCAGCAGGTACATCACTCTGTAAATTTGCTCTTGGGTCGCCAGAATAAAGTTTGGCCATGCTGACATGAGAAACGCATCAGTGCGCAGTGGCAGCGGGAGCTGCAGGGTCGGGTCTGAGACCTCCTGGATTTATGTTTTATAACAAGCTTCACACAGAGAAGAGACACAGCCACCCCCACCCCCAACTCAAAGCCCCCTTCTTCTTCTTTTGCAGTGAAGGGAATAATCACACAGCTGTGCACCTTTACTTAACCCACCCTGGACCATTGTTTCTGGCACAGAGATCTTTATATGTTGATTTCAAGTAGCAGAAAGTAATTTACACTGAGATGAGACTAGTTTTGTGTCCCATCTCTCCAAACAAACATCTATCCATCCATTTATCCATCCATCCATCCATTCAACCAAACACCCATCCAACCAAACATCCATCATCCACCCATCCATCCATTTATCCATCCATCCATCCATTCAACCAAACATCCATCCAACCAAACATCCATCCATCCATCCATCCATTTATCCATCCATCCATCCATCCATCCATCCATCCATCCATCCAAACATTCATTCATTCATTCATTCATCCATCCATCCAAACAAACATCCATCCACCCATCCATCCATCCATCCATCCATCCATCCATCTATCTATCCATTCATTCATTCATTCATTCATTCATTCATTCATTCATCCATCCATCCATCCAACCAAACATCTATCCATGCATCTATCTATTTGCCCATACATCCATCCATCCATCCAAACATCCATCCAACCAAACATCCATCCATCCATCCATCTATCAATTCATCCATCCATCCATATATTCATTCATTCATTCATCCATCCATCCATCCATCCATCCATCTACCAATCCATCCTTTCATCCATTTGAGTTGCCTAAAGTGGCGAGAATGCATTTTTTTCTAATGCATTAGTGAACAGAATTACAGCAGATGATGATATATATATATAGATAGATATAGATCACAGTGCTGCACATTGCGTTGGGGTTGGCAGCAGTGGGGTAACTGGTCCAGCTGTGACAGATTAGCTAAGACAGTAGAGACAGCTGAGGCAAATATGTGTTGAAGTTCATCATAGTTGAACATATTGCAGAGTTTTTTCCACATAAAATGTATTCAGTCTGGAAAGCAACAATGTGAAACTGGTCATTGTGGCAAACTGCATAGAAATGATTGAATGGAAGATATGGAGATGATATGGATGTCTTTTAGGCAGTGTAATAAAGGGTGAATAGAGGTGATTTCACTATGAAAAGTGTGGAAGATTTTATCCATTATAACAGGCATAGGTGTTAATAGTGATCCAATACAATGACAAGCAAAAGTCATGGGAAAGCAGTATGTATTCAGTATTGATCATGAAGCAAACCTGTATAAATTATAACACTTTATTTGAAGGGTATCTACATAGGGCCTTCATAACATATTCTCCTAAATAATGTACATTAAAGCATTGATCAGAGAAGCAGCCAATAGTCCCATCCAAGAGTCACTCTGGAGGAGCTGCAGAGATCCACGGATCAGGTGGGAGAATATGTTTGAATAAATTGAACATTGTTGTTTTATTCTATAAACTACGGACAACATTTCTCCCAAATTCCAAATAAAAATAAAAATATTGTCAATAAGAGCATTTATTCGCAGAAAAAAAGAGGAATGGCTGAAATAACAAAAAAAAAAAAAGATGCAGAGCTTTCAGACCTCAAATAATGTAAAGAAAAAACAAGTTCATATTCATAAAGTTTTAAGAGTTTAGAAATCAATATTTGGTTGAATAACCCTGGTGTTTTTTAATCACAGTTGTCATGCATCTTGCCATCATGTTCTCTTCCACCTCCAGTCTTACACACTGCTTTTGGATAATTTTATTTGGATCAGTTTGATGGCTCGTGATCATCCATCTTCCTCTTGATTGTATTCCAGAGGTTTTCGATTAGGTAAAATCAAAGAAACTCATCATTTTTAAGTGGTTTTATATATTATGCATTTTTATACATACTACATAAATAAATATATATACTTACAACTTTTCTTTTATTTTCACAGTGTAGCAGCACCCAGCCAGACTGTGATTTAGTGCCAAACTGTGTTTTCTCAGAGAAACGTCTGCAGTTAGCTCTTCTCAGGGTCAACCAAATGCTCCCAGTCTCAGGGGTCAGAGTTCACCCTGAGGCCTGGTCACATCTGGTCACCTTCTTCTATTCAGTGAAGTTCAACACATCAGCCCGGATCACGTCTGGATCAACAGCAGACCCTCCCGTCACTCACAGCTCCTGAGAGCAGGTATTTGGGCTGTGACCCCTCCATGCTTCCTTCATGCTTGAGCAAATGTTTTGCTGTGTTATCCGCCGCACAGGTACATCTGTAAGCGCTGTTTCCTGGGTGAAATACTGCACAGTTTTATGTGTTAGCATAACAGACGTGCACAACTATCTCCTGAACTCCTTACTACAAAGGAGCCTTGTAGAGCTTAGCGCTTAAATTTAGCATCAGGCATATCCATGTCAGTTCTGTCACATACTTAATAGATCTGTCATCGCTCATCATCACCCGAGGAAAAATGTAGAGCGGCAATATCAAACGAAATTCTCAGTAACAGTCAAACTGATGGGCGCAAGCCTACACTGAAAAAAAAAGATGCGTAAAATTTACTTAAAAAAAGTTTTGCAATTTTCTGCATTTGCTTTTTTTTTTTTAAGTAAATTTAATTTCAGATAAAATTTAAGTAACTTCAACTCGGTTTCAAGACTTAAATGTTTTACATAGAGTAAATAAGTGAACTGAACTTCAGTCAATCCTTTCTTTTAGTAAACTTTACTTCATTTCTGCAGACAATATTACCTAATTACAATTACTTCATTTATGCAATATTACTCAAATAATTTATGATACATAATATATTATAGTTCCTGAAATTAAAATATTTTTAAAACACACATATTACACATGGATAGCATGTTATACATTCTTTTTAAGTATAGTAAAAAAATGTATTACATGCCATCCAAGAATGTATTACATGCCATCTATGTGTAAAATGTGTGTTTTAACTAAAAATCTGTACATTTCAGGAATTTATTTCAGGAATATTATGTATCATAAATTATTTCAGTAATATTTTTTGTGATCAATTTTTGTATTATTATTATTATTATTATTATTATTATTATTATTATTATTATTATTATTATTATTATTATTTAAACAAAAAGCAGCAACCAGGACAAGACAAGACAAAAAACAAAAAAGCACCAAAAAAAATCTGTATTATTGTATGAATTAAGTAACTGTAATTAGGTAATATTGTCTGCAGAAATGAAGTAAAGTTTAATAAAAGAAAGGATTGACTGAAGTTCAGTTCACTTATTTACTCTGTGTAACATTTAAGTCTTGAAACCGAGTTGAAGTTACTTAAATTTGCATGAAATTAAATTTACTTAAAAGAAAAAGCAAGTGCAGAAAGTTGCGAAAATTTTACTCATAATTTTTTTTTCAGTGTATAGAGCCTATAGAGATGTGATGCTGGAAATAGAGGAAACCTCTGGAATATACTACATATACTGTAGCAACCAACTTCAAACACAGTTTTGTCTCAAAAAGTTGTTTTTTTTTCTGCTTATTTTACATAAATAACTGTATAAAGAGACTGCAAGTAGTGTGAATTGAATTTTATGCTTTGACATGTAAAAAACTATGTATTTTTTTTTTCTGCAGACAAACATTTATTTATAAGTAACTTTCCATCATGCAAGCTCTTAATTAAGCAATATTATTGTTTAAAAATAATAATAGTTTCTTAAAAGTTCCTAAAATTTTTCTCTAGATATTGGAGCAGAATGTTTCCATTTCAGGGGTGGGATGCTCCCGGTGACCCCGTACAGTCGAGCTGTGGCTGCCGTGTACCTTGGCATGGGCAGGAGTCTAGAAAGTGGCTGTATTGCACATGGCAGAGCTCCCTCAATTCCTGGAACACTGGAGAGCAGAGCTGCTGCACTGATTCATCTTTGCAGGGGAAAACACAGGTGCGCCACTGTCTGATTAAAACTCTGACAACAGTTAACAGTCACACTCTTAATCCAGATTAGTTGACTTCACCAGAAAATTGCGTGGAAACCAGTTGCCTTACATTACTTAAGTTTTTACACAAGTAGAATTTAAAAAGTTACATTAAATATACATAGACTCTTAACATGAAGCAGTAGACAAAACCAGCATTCATTACTTTACATAAATTAGCTCTTTTCTAAAGGTTTTATTTGGTCAAAAATGAATATACATATATATATACACATATTTATATATATATATATATATATATATATATATATATATATACAGTATATATATATATATATATATATATATATATATATACTGTTTATATATATATATATATATATATATATATATATATATATATATATATATAAATATGTGTATATATATATGCCCTTAAATGTTTAGCTAACTCAAAATAAAAAATATACAACTTTATATAAAACAGACTTAATTCATTTGAGTTAACGGTGCGCTGTTAAAATACCAATTTGCCAAAATCAATGGCAAGTTTTATTTCACGTGATGCCCAAAACAACAGAGGGTAAAGACTAGCACACGCCTCCTCCGACACATGTGAAGTCAGACTCCGCCTCTTTTTGAACTGCTGCTGATGCAGCATTGCCGAGCAGCATCACAGCGACTCGGTTCTGATACATCAGCTCACAGATGCAGCCTTGTGCTGATCCACATCACCCTTTGGAGTGATGAGGGGAAGGAAGAGCGCCATCTACTGTACCCACCCAGAGAGAGCAAGGCCCATTGTGCTCTCTCGGGGCTCTGGCAGCTGATGGCAAGCTGCATGAACAGGATTTGAAGTGGTGATCTCTTGATCATAGTGGCAGCTCTTAGCCTGCTGGACCACTCTGAGCCGCAGATGATTAATTAAGAGATTTTGAGATGCGCAAGGCATACTTTTCCCGTCGTTACGATAGCAAAGAGTTGACGGCTCAACTATAGATTGCTAAAATAGGGCCCTTATAAGACCCTGCAGAGGTCCTGCAGTGGGGGGAAACCGCCTGCTGCCTCCTTTCTCCCAAACTGTTGAATTCTTTCATTCCCATTGATTACGTTTGTTTGGAAGACCACGTCCATTTGTGGTTTTGGCGGAGGATGGAGAGAGTGTGCGCTGGAAGAGCGAAAGAAAACTCCCATCAAATTGTTTCACGAACCCGCCGACCATCCCTGCGGGGGGAGAGAGAGAGAGAGAGAGAGAGAAAGAGAGAGAGAGAGAGGACAGGGTTCCTCTCTTCTGCTCCTCCAAGTCAGATGGCCTCAGAGACATGTGGCCCAGTTAAAGCACGCTGCTGTTCATGTGGAGAGGAGTTGTTTGCGAAGGCCGGCGTTTAATAAGTGAAGGAGCTTCACAGGCGTCTCCTTCCACAGAAGAGCTGGAATCCCTGCTGAAGGTTTGCACTGAAGTGAGGAGCACTCTGACCCAGCGCTCACTCTTTCTCACTCTCCAGGAATCACCCGGCTTCATCCACAGGTATACTAATAAAATATACAAATTTCACCACTGCTTCTGTAAGGAATACACGGTGTAGAACTGCAGATTTAACCCTCTTTTTATGTTCATTTGTCAGGAACAGCAATGCAATCCTAAACCGGTGCATGTTTAATAATCCATGTCTAAAACCCCAAAAAATATTTAGAAGTAGCGTAAATATTTCATTACTAACTCCATTACTAATTATTCTATCAATATTTAGCGCAGTGGTGTTTCTTACCTTTAACAGGTAGTGGTTTAATTAGAATAATTAAAACATGGTATGTAATCAGTTAGTAGTTTTAATAGACCTGACTTTTTCTAAATGAATTTTTTTTTTTTTTTCAATTTTTTGTTAACTCACAAAATGTTGCGTAAAAATAAATATTAGTGCTTTATTGTGTTTTAATCCTCAATGATTTAAAGTGTGTAATATCTGTTGTTTCATGTATATACTTTTAAATCATTTAACACATTAAATCAATCAATCAATTAATCAGTATTAATTCATTCTTTTTGTAATTTTTGACTTTATGGTATTTTAAACTGAGCTAACTTAAACAAAAGAGCATTGTTTAATCAGATAACTTAAATCAGTTTTATTTTCCCTGACCTTTTGACTTTTCTCTAAATTCTATTTTAAACTTATTTTACACATAAAATGGAAAAAATAAATAAATTTAAGTTAACTCAAAAAACATTGTGTGATCAGAAAACTTAATCAGTTTTATTTGCCTTTTGACCTTTTCTTTGAATCGTATTTTAAACTTATTTTATACAGAAAATAAAAAAGGTTTTATTAATGTATACCTAGCCCTATCTGGACGGGATTATTTTCTCAGGGGGACGTCTGTGAACAATATATCACACTTGTACTCTTGCATCTGGACTGCAATTGAAAAAACAGGAGGACCAGTGAGTTTTTTAGTTTTTTTTCTTGGTCACATGACATCACAGCGTTCAGTAGCTCCTCCATTTCCACTCTCTGCAGTGGACAAATAGCTATTTTATTAAACGCGAGGAGACGAAAAACAGTAGATAAATCAGCCTGTAATTTTCTCAGAGGATGTCTGAGAAAAAAAACACGTACATGATCGTTCTGGACAGGAATAAAATCACAGAGGACCCACCATAAAAGAGAAAATTACCCCAGAACCCCTTGAGAAATTAATCCTGTCCATGTAGGGCTTTATTTTCTTTCTTTAACCCCTTACTGCTGATCCATGTTTTTGCTCATTTTCATGCGATTTGCACTACTATGCTATCACACTGGATATCTTAAGTTTTACATATAGCACAATGACCAATCAGGGCTTAAACTGAAGTAGACACTTGGGACAAAACAGTAATTCACTTTCAAGAGGTAATTTTCATTATTTAGGATCTATTTGAGAACATTAAATGCAGAGGAAAATGTAAAAAAAACAAAAAGCGCCTATTATATTTTGAGTTTATAGTGTGTGTATGGATGTTGGTGATGATTAGCTAATCATTCTCTACATTTCCTGGTTTATTAGGGTCTTGTCAAACAAAGTACAAAATTTGAAAACATTATTTTATCAGCATGGGATTTTATACTGCATTATATATAAGGTGTCCACCAGGCGTCACCAAAGGCTTAAAAACCTCTCCAGAGCGCCCCAGTCTGATACAGAGGTGAATCTGTCTCTATAAAACAACATTTTAATATTTTTTTGTTTCTTTGTGATAAAATAAATTAATGTGAGTCCATCTCAGGGTAATATTAATATTTTTTTTGATGAAATGACACATAAAATCACATGTTTGCGCGCTGTGTGCGCTGTGTGTTTTAGCGTTTGGAGAGGGGTGTTTTTTTTGTGACTTGGTGACGGTTTGGCATGCCCCTCCCCCAGCCATTCGGAGACCAATCAGGGCAAATTACGTATCAGTGTTTTCGTCTAAGGGTGGACTATTGGTTGAAATAGGTGTCAATCACTTTTGTGACGCTGGAAAAAGCCTATGATCTGATTTGATTGGACAGCCCTGAACACCAGCGCGATCCAGCGCTCACGCCATTGGTTCAAAAGACGATCACTCAAGAAAAGTAGTGGATTGTAGACCAATAAAAACCACTGAATCTAGAAGAGGACACCCTTAGCTTTGTATTCACGTACAACTTTACGGAAAATATTCCATTGTGTAGTCGCTGGGAGCTTGAGAATACGACGTTACGGCTGCGCTGAAACTAAACGCATGTTTTTGAGGAGCCGTGAGCAGGCAAATAAAGGACTTTATGGATATTTTACCTGCGGTTCAGTGCTGTATTGTGGATGCTGTGATAGTAAGTGAATTTTCAATAATATAATATGATGTTATTTTATACACTAATATTATTTTATAAGGCTATTTTGTTGGGGAGGCGTGTTTCTCGTGTAAACAATGTGAAAAAACAGGCTGTTTTCAGTTGGCGATTTCTGGCGACTGGTTTCATGTAGATGGCTGTAAATTTGCATGCAGGTAGTTAAAGTAGTACTAAAGAATATGAGTCGGTTATTTGGTCGGTATGTTTAGAATATTTGACGCTTTTAAGCGTTCTAATTTACATAGTCAGAACGGGCCCGCCGGCGGGCCCGCTAGAGGGCGCTTCAGCTACTTTAAAAGCTAATTAGTGTGATTAGATGTGTTGTAAATAGTGGGAACACTAAATTGGACGTGAAATTGTACTTTATTGTAGTTTAAAACTTCTATCTTTTCACTCCTGGTTGTTTAAAGTTCTCTCTCTGGATGAATCCCACCTTAACTCCATGTATATTTTATTTTTCTTTCCAGATCATAGTGATCATGCATGCTGACTGCTCCTACCTCTTCCTGGCTGTCCTCCTGTGGGCGACTCCATGCTGTAGAGCAGCCGTATCTCCCTCCAGCAGCGCTGAGCTCACGTTCCTCAGCTCCTCAGCAGGTCTGGAGCTGGAGAACGGGCTGAGGAACAGCAGCCGAGCCGCCGGCAGCCGGAGGAAGCGCTACGTTTCCTCCAGAGACATGACGGCACTGCTGGAGTACCACAACCGGGTCCGCTCCCAGGTCTTCCCACCCGCAGCCAACATGGAGTACATGGTAGTGTTATTTACTGTGTTATATTCTGTTATTTAAAATGTTATAACTGTGTTATACATGTGTTATAAACTGTGTTATATACAGTGTTATATATGTATAGGCCAATACAGCAGACAGCATTCATAACAGATTTTTTAAACAGTGTGTCCACTCACTGTCCACTCTATTAGACAATAATAATAGTTTTCCCCCACATGCAAATGGTGTGTATATAAGCTAAGCTTATTTTGATAGTTCAATGTACTGATATTAATCTAAACATCACAATATATACTATATGAGACTTTCACATAGGCCTTATATTTCTAGAAGACTCTGGTGAAGAAGAATCTGTTTTTAATTGAGGTGTACATATTTAGAGGGTTTATATATTAGCTTAAATGTAATAATGTTCTGATAATAAATGTAATAGGTCTTTTCTATCATGTAATAACTGTATAATAAGTGTCTAATAACAATTGACAAACTAACTAATTAAAAAATTAAAGGCCCTATTTGTGCAATCTATAGGTGAGCCATTAACCACACACTGCAGCTTAATGTAAGGTGTGTCGGTGTGTCTTTGCTATCGTAACAACAGGAAAAGTACACCTTGCACTTTTTGGGTGTAACGTAAAATAAACCAATCAGAGTGTCACTTTCCTTTCTCTTTCAGTGCCAGATCCACTCTGATATTGTCGGATTGCTAATTTAATGGTGCAGAGCTTCTGCACTTCTCAGCAGAGTAAACTTACCTGCTTGTTGACGCTGTGAAGTTTACGCTGTGGAGTTTTTGACTGTTGACTAATCAGTCAGACAATCAGGGTTCTAATCAGTCAGTGGCACATCTGTGTTTTCAGTTGCCAAGATAGCAATACGCCAGAAATTGACCTGAACATGCCTCCAAAAGGCAGTAATCCTGTTCATTTTTAAATAAAGATCTGTGCTTGTTGTCTCTCTCTCTTTTTGGACAGGTGTGGGACGAGAGGCTTGCTAAATCTGCTGAGTCGTGGGCCTCTCAGTGTATATGGGACCACGGGCCTTCCCACGTAATGAAATATATGGGCCAGAACCTGTCCATCAGCTCTGGAAGGTAGGCTTAAAGACAGTGGTGCTCTTAAGCTGTTCGAAGGACAGGGAGATTTACAGATGGGAATAAGTTTTTTTTTTAACCCTTTCAGACCTGGACATCATGTATTTTCTTTATTTTTAAATGTTTTGTTGCACATAACACTGTTTGAGAGCTGTTGTCTATTAGAATAGACCATGAACCAGCCAGTGAACAAGTTTATAAACCAATGAAACCAATGTTTTCCTCCTCCTGGCAGGTACAGGTCAGTTATTGAGCTGGTGAGGTCGTGGCACGATGAGAAAAACTCCTTCTCCTATCCCAACAGATGCACTGGCTCCGTCTGTTCCCACTACACTCAGGTACGCCTCTTAAAGGGCCATACCCCATTTATTCTTATTATTTATTTTTTGCCCTGAAGTTTATTCCCTAAACCTTCATAATGAATAAGTATCTAAACTGCTGTAGGTTATACAAATAAGTTGGATTCCACCATCACAAAACAGTGGATTAACAGAATTTACAGCTTCAACCAGCTCTTTAAAAAAAGTGAATATAAGCCATCAAACCAAACTGAACTGCTTGAATTTTTGCACCAGGAGTAAAGCAGCATAAAGTTATCCAAAAGCAGTGTGTAAGACTGGTGGAGGAGAACATGATGCCAAGATGCAAACTGGAAAAACTGGGATTAAAAACCACAGGGTTATTCCACCAAATATTGATTTCTGAATTCTTAAAACTTGAATATAAACTTGTTTTATTTGCATTATTTGAGGTCTGAAAGCTCTGAACCTTTTTTGTTATTTCCGCCATTTCTCATTTTCTGCAAATAAATGCTCTAAATCACAAAAGAAAATTCGATAAAATTTGGGAGAAATATTGTCTGTAGTTTATAGAATAAAACAACAATGTTCATTTTTCTCAAACATAAACCTATAAATAGCAAAATCAGGGAAACTGATTCAGAAACTGAAGTGCTCTCTAAATGTTTTTCCAGAGCTGTATTTGCAAAAATGAGGGTGGAAACTCTAAATTGTCAAAAACACTCAGATATGTGTGGGCACGGCCTATGTTTTATTACACATTTTTAGATGTGGATTTGTATTCCTGATTATTGTCTTGCAACAAAACCGGCTGATATTTCATATATATTTAAGACTCAGAAATATATGATAAGTCGAACAGATTGGCTCTAATTGGTTTCCTCAATTAGAGCATATTGTCATTGTTGTGTGAAAGCTAAAAAACATGCCTAAACACAGTGACACTACCGCCACCATGTTTGAAAGTCACATAGGAGGATATTCTGTTTATAGAACCTAAAAACGCTTATGGTTTGTTCAATTGCTTAAAGCAGTCATGACCTCTTTAGAGCCCAAACTCTGCACAAATAATGTGATTACATAGATATTTCTGCAACATATACTTGCAGAATTAACTGTATCATTTACAAAAATATGGTTAACTATAAATTAATATTATATAATAATTAAATGTGTTGCATATTTACTGTAATTAATACAGTGACTATGCAGTAATGGAGAAAAATTCAGACCTGTACCATTAATAATGCCCATTCTGATCACAGATGGTGTGGGCGAGCACCAATAGGATTGGGTGTGCCATCAACAGGTGTTCAAACATGTACGTGTTCGGGAGCACATGGAAACAGGCCACCTTGCTGGTCTGCAACTACTCCATCAAGTAAGACCTCTTTTCACAGCACTTCAGACTAAACACATGCAATCCAAGTTTACTAACTGAAGAATTCCTGTTTTTTTTCTCATGTTGCTGCTTATCTTGCAGGGGGAACTGGGTGGGAGAAGCTCCGTATAAAACAGGAAAGCCATGCTCCGCCTGCCCTTCGGTTTACGGAGGATCGTGCAACAAGAACCAGTGCTCCACATCAAAACGCAGGAGAAACTGGTTTTAGTATCAGAACTAGGACTGAATTCTGACTTTAAAGCACATTTATGGCGTCACATTAATGCTAAAAGTCGGGAGGCGCAAAAATACCAAGTGAAAAAACACAACAACTGTAAGAGTGTATTGACAGTACACAGCAGAATCAGCCAGCAGACTTCTTCTGAAGGAGGAATCTTTACCTACAGCCCATGAGGATAACTGTGAAGTTTATTTAGATTCCGACTCATTCAGTGTGCTGTGGTATCCCAGTACCAATCGTCCTGAAATAAATACAGGACTCTTGCTATTGTCTTGAAAAGACCATATAGCAGTGTTTCTGGAATTTCCAGAAGCATCTTAATAACTATAGCATCAAACATAATTATAATTAAATTTAATCTCTTTTTAAATGCTTTTGCATTTCAATTGGCTCTCGATCCACCATTTCTATCATTTTGGATGAGAACCTCAGACAGTACACAACAGGATCAGCCAGCAGACTTCTTCTGAAGGAGGGATCTTTACCTACTGTCTGCGAGGACAATTGTGAATTCCACCTCGTTCAGTGTGCTGTGGTATCCCAGTTTCTATTATCCTTAAATGAATACAGGGCTCTTATAATGTAAAGACCATATAGCAGTTTTTCTGCAATTTCTAGAAGCATCTTATATAACTATAGCATCAAGCGTAATTATAATTAAATGGGACCGTAATGCACTTCTTAAATGCTTAAATCACTTTTTAAATGCTTTTTTATTTCCAATTTGGTCTCGATCCACCATTTTTGTCATTTTGGTTCAGAATCTTAGACAATACACAGCAGGATCAGTCAGCAGACTTCTTCTGAAGGAGGGATCTTTACCTACTGTCTGTTGAAAGTCAGTTGAGCAGATGAGGATGAGGCACTTTTAGAGGAAAAAAACCACCAAAGAAGAAAAAAAAAGGAAGCTTGAGAGAAATATTTTTTTCATTTCGCCCGTAAGAAGTAAATTTACACACTCAAATGTCTTTTTTCACCTGTTTTTTTACACCTCAGGCTTTTGACATTGATGTGGCGCCATACACATTCTCGATGTAGTACCACTATATCCTCAGCTAGTTAGTCTGTGTACAATAATGTGTTGTCCTTTCCCTTTTCTACTTCTATTTAAAACCTTTTTAATACATTCTGAAACCGATAAACTGGTGCTTTTTTGTCCTGCTGCCTGTAAAAATGGACACACCATCATTCCTCAGTACCATCTGTTTCTGGTCCAGTCTGAGTCTAAAGCAGTCAGTCTTCCTGCTCTTTATTGTTTCTTGTCCTTTCCCTGCACTGTTTGCACTGTTTTGTATGTTTGCCGTAAGAGTGGCGTTGCGGTGAGGTTTGTGTTGAGAGTTAAGCACTTTTATGGTTTGTGTACACCCAATAAAGTTTCTTTCTTTAGATTCTGACTCGTTCAGTGTGCTGTGGTATCCCAGTTACTATCGTCCTGAAATGTATACAGGACTCTTGTCATGTAAAAACCATAGAAGTGTTTCTGGAAATTCCAGAAGTATCTTATATAACTATAGCATTAAAGGTAATTATAATTAAATGGGACATATTATGCACAAATCACTTTTTTTCATGCTTATGCATTTCACTTGGGTCTCGATTTGCAATTTTTATCATTTTGGTTGAGTACCTCAGACAATACACAACTGCATCAGCCAGCAGACTTCTTCTGAAGGAGGGATCTTTACCTGCTGTCCGTAAAACAAATCAGCAGATGAAGGAGATGTAAGTCATAAATATCTAGCTGAAGAGTAAATCAGGGCAGTTATTTTCCAAAAACAACCAACCATTTCGTTGCTCCTATTGTGAGGTCACAATAAGGAAACCTACATAGAACCCTGGCTCCACCCCTCACCTGACAAACATCATCAAGAGCTCCTCCTACTAGATCAGTTCAAGATCTGTCATTTCTGTATTTTTGGTTAAGAACCTCAGACATTACAGAGCAGGATTAGCCAGCAGACGTCTTCTGAAGGAGGGATCTTCACCATCAAGATGAGGGAGAAGTACTTTCAGATAATCAGGTGAAGAACCGACATTTCTCTAATTTTGGCTTAGAACCTCAGACAGTACACAGCAGGATCAGCTAGTAGATTTTTTGACTTCTTCTGAAGGAGGAATCTTTACCTACTTGGGACTAAAAATGTTAGGAATCAACATTTTTTCAACAAACAAAAATTGTCAAAAAGATTCGCAAGTAATTAAGAGCTGACTGCAAATGCCAATGGTAAAAACTACTATTATTACTCTTGGATTAAGTCCAACTTTAATAACCAAATT
This sequence comes from Astyanax mexicanus, assembly GCF_023375975.1. Taxonomy (NCBI): domain Eukaryota; kingdom Metazoa; phylum Chordata; class Actinopteri; order Characiformes; family Acestrorhamphidae; genus Astyanax; species Astyanax mexicanus. The sequence continues at coordinate 2,598,122 of NC_064420.1, read as the reverse complement.
TATATAATGTTCTGTGGGGCACCAAATTCTCTTTTGTCTTAAAAAACACATTGTAGTAAAAAATAATAGTATGGCAAAATGTGTTTAGTGATTTTAATTTCGCAGTTTTTGAGACAAATACAGTTTTAGATAAATAAATATCTAAATACAGACATCAGAAAAGCATCAACCATCAAACCAAGAGCTTAACGACTTTTTACAGCCTAAATACAAAAGCTATTTTTGGATAATCTGATTATATAATGCTATAAGTTAGGTGCTTTATGTTGTACTTGCCTGCATGGCAAACAGTGACTAAACCTATAAATTGGGTCAGAATTGGGTCATAGAGTCTGATCCCAGACCTGTTTTTGGAAACAGAATGTAAAGAGCTTTTTATCACCTTCATAATGCTGTTCTTTCATCCTGCATGACCACATCTGCTGTAAACCAACAGCAGAGTGGCTTATAAAGCCATAAAGTGCAAAGCAAAGCAAAGCAGACCACTGTGTGCTCGTCCACCCGGTGTGATGCTGGGTAAGGGAAATAAATATAAAGTCTATGGTGGATATCTTATTAAAACAAGCATTTCTAGGAGTCAATAGATTTGTTGAACGATACATACATTGGCAGTTTAAAAACAACAGTTACCCGTTACTTTAAGTAAAGATTAACAGTTTTAACTTTTAATGAAAAGTTTAGACACAGCTCTTCTTATTCAATGTATTTTCTTTGTTTTTATGATTTATGAAGTCCCATTATCAATAAATTTCCATTTTCTGGTGTATTTTTTATACATAAGGCGCACCGTATTATAAGGCGCGTTTATGCGACACTAGTAAAGAACAGGGGTGTCTCAATTTTTTTCTTCTGATTCAGCAGGTCTCACTGCTGGGTAGACGTAAAGCTAAGCTAAGTTAAGTAAACAAAACAGTAAAAAAAAAAAATTAAATTAAACGAGTGCTGGATGTTAATCTACACAGATTTCTCTCCTGAAAACTGTTTAGTTGGGTGACTAAAGCTTAGATATTCAGATTTCCACTAAAGCTAGGTGCAGCAGCATTAGCAGCTAACCGCTAGCCAGCTGTGGTTAGTACATGCAGCCCGACAGCACTACACTGAGAAACGCTGAGTGTTTTAGTAAGCTAGGGTGATACTAGCTAATACATGCCCCATGTACGCTCACCCCTGAATGGCAAAAGAGCTAGTGCTTAGCGTGGTTAGCGGTTAATGCTAACGCTTCTCCAGCAGTGCTAGCCCTCCTCTGACTGGCTCTGATAGCTTAGCAGCTAATGCAAACGCTGCTTCAGTCTTGGTGATGGAGAAACTTTAATTCCTGTATAACTCTGTACTTTAGTAAAGTGGCTTTACGGCTCATTAATAGCTGACTGGTAACATTCATACATAAGGAGCACTGAGGATTTTTGTGAAAATGACAGGATTTTAAGTGCAAAAAATACGGTATATTAAAGCTCTTGATATTTTAATCTCAGTGTCTTTATGAGCGAGAGTCACCTGGAATAGTTTTCTCTTAATCTTGAAGGAAGGAGTTCCTGGAGGTGCTGAACAATAGTTGCTGCTTTTCTTTTATGCTGTGAAAAAAGCTCCGGCTCATCCCAATTAAATCACCTCAAATCACCTAAATCTCAGTTCATCAGGTTTAGATCAGGGGATTAATGTGACTGACAATTATTTTTTACTTTTTACTACGTCATTCCATATGTGTCCATTTCTTGTTTTCATGTTTTTAATATTAAACTAAAATGTAGAAAATACATTAAATAAAGAAATAAAAAACTTCAAAATCCAACTGTTACAGTGGATGTTAAGCACAGAGAAGTATCATGTTGTGAAAAAGGATCCAGTATCTGTCCTGCAGGAGCTCTCAGCAGCTGATGTTCCCATGGCTATAAAATGATGGACTCAGCAAAAGGCATTAAATTACACAACAGAGCTTTTTTTAAAAAAAAAAAAAAAAAAAAAGCTCTCGTGGGAAATTAGCCGATTAGCTGTCATGAAGCTTCTCACATGCTGTCACTGCGGGAGTGATTAATCACAGCATCATAGCAAACAAGCGCTCTTCCTCTATTAACTAGCGACTGATAACAATTTTTTTAACTTTTACACATTTACAGTTTCAGATATTACTCACAATACAAAAAACAGCATAACAACAAAACAACCTAAAATCAGTTTTAGTGGTCTAAATGTGCTGCCATTATGATTGGGAGATTGCTGGTTGGAATCCCAGTCATGCTGCTTGCCATCAGCTGCTGGAGCCCTGTGAGAGCACAATTGGTCTTGCTCTCTCTGGATGGGTACAGTAAATGGCGCTCTTTGTCCCTCATCACTCCTAGGGTGATGTGGATCAGCAAAAGGCTGCGTCTGTGAGCTGATGTATCAGAACCGAATCGCTGTGCCTTCCTCCGAGCGTTAGCGCTGTGATGCTACTCGGCAATGCTCGGAGGAAAAGGAGCAATTTCTGCACATTTTACAGGGCTGCTGTGATTACCATCAGTTAGTTAGATTTATAACCTGCTACTTATACATGCCCTTGTGTTACATTTATTACAGATAATACAGCATTCATATTTTGCTAGTGTTGAGTAGCTGTAAATAGTTTGTTGTCCTGACGAGCCCTGGATTAATCTACACACTTGTTTTATTAAAAACTGTTTGTTTGGGTGAATAAAGCACTTTTTTTACTTTATTCACAGTAAGCTTAGATTTCCAATGTTTTAATTGAATTTTTCTTGTAGTTTCACATAATTAATTTTTATGTAGCACGTGTTTAGAGGACCAAACAACAACAAAAACAACAAAGTCTGTCTGTTTAAATTTTTAAATACAGTATTTAATATTTCATAATTTCAGTACTTATTTATCCATTTAACTATTAAAAGACCCACAATCTCTATTTGTCTTTTTTTAGGGCTTTTTTCGTGGATTTTCTTATAACGTTTTTTTGTTGTAATAATCTTCCCAGCCTGAGTAATGTTGGAGAGGAGTGAACAAAGATTTATAATGCTTCGGGCACGAGTTTAATGTGGCTTGAGATAGTTCTGAAGCCTGGTCCTCCCTGCAGCTGAGGTGAGTGATAAATATAAAGGAGGTGACGGGGTGGAGGCGGGAGCGAGGTTGTGATTCGCAAGGCTAACTTTAGTTTCTGAATCAGTTTCTCTGATTTTGCTGTTTATAGGTTTATATTTAAGTAAAATGAACATTGTTGTTTTATTCTACAAACTACAGACAACATTTCTCCCAAATTCCTAATAAACATATTGTCATTTAGAGGATTTATTTTCAGAAAATTAAAAATGGCTGAAATAACAACAACAACAAAAAAGATGCAGAGCTTTCAGACCTCAAATAATGCAAAGAAAACTAAGACAATATTCAGTTTTAAGAGTTCAGAAATCAATATTTGGAGGAATAACCCTGGTTTTAAAACAAGATTTCCAAGCATCATTCTTGGCATCATGTTCTCCTCCACCACTTGCTGATGGCAAGCTGCATGACTGGGATTTGAACCAGTGATCTCGGACCACTCAGCTCCCAAGAACAAGTGTTCTTAATGAACCTTTTCCATGTGAATGCCCCCTATTTATAACAAGAAAGAAAAACAAAGGAATAAGCAAATTCTTTATGTTTATTTCATTATTTGTATTTTACAGCTTTATTCAGAGTATATATATATATATATATATATATATATATATATATATATCGATTATGTAGAGTATATAGAGTACATAATATATGTAGCTCGAATCCTGGCCCAGGATTATATGTATACACAATTAATTTCCATTTATTTTGTTTGGATTCTCCCAGTGTAACTATGCAAAAAAAGGAAACATGACATCATTCTCTTTTTTTTTCATCTTATTTTTATTTTTCAAGCATGTGAGGAAAAAAAAAAAATATATATATATATATATTTTTTTTTTTTTGATGATATGAATGGAATTAATGATATGAATTGTTTACAGTACAAACGAGTAACATTTGTTTTTCCATCCACATAGAGCCATATGGTGCATATATGTATAATCAGTCAAACGAACGTCGGTGATAGAGAACAGTAATACTATAGTACTATAGTGAAAGTACTGTAAACTTCTTCTTCTTCTTCTGTTTTCGGCTCAATCTTTCACTTTCACAAAAAACAGGGGTTAAAAATGATAACTAATTGCCTATTTGAGTTTCTATCATCCAGTTGCTATGGGTACAGCTGTCATATAGATTGGTCTCTCTCTCTCTCTCTTTCTCTCTATATGAGCTTGGTTACTGTTTAACCTCCCCCACCCACATTTGCCCAGATTAGGAAAATCAATAAGATAACAGGAGTACCGGCCTTACCCGGCGCCAGCAGCACCTTCGCAGTGAAGCGCCGCAGCCTGAGCCACAACTTTTTTACGTCTGTGTGTCTTAAAGTTTGGCGCAAAAACTGGAAAAAGGACAACCGTAATTATCTGTGAGGATTGGAACACGGGGAAAAGCGGCATGGTCAACGTTAACAGTGAGGTCAGCACCAGTATGGAGCTTCCGTATGGTGAGTACATACACCAACACACACACTGACACACACACACACACCTACACACCATCGCTTTGGCTTGTGGACGTGAGCTTTGGGTGCATTTGTGAAAGGCTCCAGGTGTTTACCTGCTGCTTTCAGGAGCTTGGTTCATGGTGGACACAGGTGTTGACACGCTGGTTACTGTGGGATTTTTTTAGCTGGGATTGAAGCTCCAGTTGGTGCTTTTGAGAGCTTGTAGTTCAGGTTGTAAGTTCTGGAGGTGTGGCAAAGCCGCGATGGCTGGTAAACAGGGCCTGGCTGTAGTGTAGCAGCAGGCGAATGATGCCGACTGCACTGCAGAGGCCTGACACTTCCTCTTTTCCTGTGAGGAACTGGAACAGATGGGATTCCAAAGACAGCTATGATAAGTATTTATGCAAAGCACCTTCGGTAGACCTTTGAGGAATAGGCCTCACTCTATCTCACTCTATAAACTGTCTGACTTACACATATAAAGCACTCCTTGGCGTAGGAACCGCAATATTAAAAAAAGCAGAAATTGTTTTAAAATAAACTTTTATTTTGAAAGCACGCTAAAGAAATTGCACCCCCGCAATGAAAAGCACCCCCTCCCCAAAGCGCATTTCTAATTGAAGTAAGCTAAAGCAATTATCGCTGCTTTTATCAAGAAGACGTGGGTGCATGAGCGCTGCAGAGAGGGGGTGCTTTTCCTGGCTGGGGTGCTGAATTCAGCACAACACCGGCTTTATACTCAACAATAACATCAGTATATACTGCAATAAAAAGAGCTTCTAGGTACAGTCTTGTTCTGCTAACAGACTGGGAGGGTTTGGGGTATCTAATGTTTATATTAACTGCTGCTAAAAATCTTCATAAAACATTTTTTGAAAAGTTTTTTTTTTACATATATTTTTTGCTTTCAGTAGAAAAAATTAAAAACACATTTTTTAAAAAGGGTGGAGAAAGTGTAAATATACAACAGAATTGATAATTATTAATAATAACAATAATAACAATAATAATAATAATAATAATAATAAACCTTCCTACTTAAAAAATAATGAGTTTCTTTGATTTTACCAAATTGAAAACCTCTGGAATATAATCAAGAGGAAGATGAATGATCACAAGCCATCAAACCACCAAACTGAACTGCTTGAATTTTTTCACCAGGAGTAAAGCAGCATAAAGTTATCCAAAAGCAGTGTGTAAGACTGGTGGAGGAGAACATGATGCCAAGATGCATGAAAAAAAATCCACCAGGGTTATTCCACCAAATATTGATTTCTGAACTCTTAAAACTCTAGGAATATGAACTTTTTTTTTTTTTTTTTTTTTTGCATTATTTGAGGTCTGAAAGCTCTGCATATTTTTTGTTATTTCAGACATTTCTCATTTTCTGTAAATAAATGCTCTAAATGAGAATATGTTTATTTGCAATTTGGGAGAAATGTTGTCTGTAGTTTATAGAATAAAACAACAATGTTCATTTTACTCAAACATATACTTCAGGTCAGTTAGTTCGAAACATTTCAAGAAGTTTGAAAGTATCCTCAAGTGCAAAGATCACAAAGATCATCAAAAGTGTTATGATGGAACTGGCTCTCATCAGGACCACCCTAGGAAAGGAAAATAAGAAGAGTAAGAGTTTTCTCTGTTGTACAGGATAAGTTCATCAGCTCCCCAGATAATAAGAGCACCTAAAAGCTTCTTCACAGAGTATTTTGGTTTGTTTAACTGTTTTTAAGTTACTACATGATTCCTTATGTGTTCCTTCATAATCTGATAGATCACTTCACTATTCATTTACTATGTAGGCAACTCCTCTTTTTTTTGAGAAACGTTCTCATGTGAAAATGGATCTTTCCACAATAACTTCTTTATGAGAAGTTCATGACCTTATGAAATAAGGTCACAACATATTAACTACAGTTCCTCCGCAGTTTAATCACATGCATACCTGAGAATATTACAGTAAAGTACAGTCAGCATGTTTTATTGTGGTGTCCATGTTTGGCCAGGTAAACACAGGAAGTTCACTGTAACGTTTACATTTTTGGCTGAATGCTCCTGGCAGCCGCAGAGTTTAAGCCTCTTTCTGGCCTAGATCAACTCTAAGCCGAGGCGGTGTACTGTACGCTTCTTTTACAAACAATGAAAGCTTTAAATCACTGTCGGGCCAGTTCCTCCAGTGAAACATCCACCAACACAAAGCACAGCACATACACAGCAACTTACAACAGCACACAACAATACTGACCACTTCAGTTTCTGAATGAATCAGTTTCTCTGATTTTGCTTTTTTTATAGGTTTCTGTTTGAGTAAAATGAACATTATTGTTTTATTCTATAAACTAAAGACAACATTTCTCCCAAATTCCAAATAAAAATATTGTCATTTAGAGCATTTATTTGCAGAAAATTATGGGAAATGCTGAAATAACAAAAAAAAAAGATGCAGAGCTTTCAGACCTCAAATAATGCAAAGAGAAAAAAAAACAAGATCAAGAAATCAATATTTGTTGGAATAACCCTGGTTGGTTTTTAATCACAGTTTTTTTTTCATGCATCTTGGCATCATGTTCTCCTCCACCAGTCTTACACACTGCTTTTGGATAACTTTATGCTGCTTCACTCCTGGTGCAAAAATTCAAGCAGTTCAGTTTGGTGGTTTGATGGCTTGTTATCATCCATCTTCCTCTTGATTATATTCCAGAGGTTTTCAATTCAGTAAAATCAAAGAAACACATCATTTTTTTATATAAAATGTATACAAAATTGAACTTTTTATGACCATATATACTGTACATACACTATTGGTCAAAAGTTTTAGAACACCACTATTGTTATTGTAGTTTGGCCCAGACAAACTACTTTTTTATTTTCTCATTTTATCAGTGACTTTATTCTATATTACTGCACTTTTTCACCTATCAGACTAATTCTAATTCTAATTCTCTTCTCTGCTGAAACTGAGACTCAGTCTTTAATCATGTTAATATGAGCTAAAGGCTAAAGCTAAAGCTGTTGCCATGTGGGTCAGCCAGACGTGACTCTTCCTGTGGCAGTTTTCTCTAGTTTCCAAGAATCCTTTTTTGGTTTGAAGTTGTTGGAAACAGTTCTCAGTACTGCTTTCTTGCTTCATCTGTAATTTCATCAGCTAACTCTATATAATGGGAGTTCCTCACCTTTCCAATGCATTTCCTAACTGAAGAAGGATCCCACACTCTCTGAGTTTTCTAAAAATTGGCGTTAAGAAAAGCTACTAAAGCTACTAAAGGGTTAAAAACGACAGAACTCATGCTGGTCTCTCACTTCCAGCATGAGAGGCTCACAGAAAGAACCAGCTTGAACTAATTGCCCAGCCATTACAACCTGGACAAATAGCGGCGCTGCAAAGTTAGTAGGAGTGCTGAGCGAATGTAAACACGACAGGAGCAATCGAACAGCTCCGAGGCGAGGAGCCGTGTTTACCCTGAAAAAGCTGAATGACTGTGTGCAGGAGCTCCAGCAGCTGAGACCATCAGCTCAGAGGGGCTGTTCCAAACCAGCAACCAGAATCAACAAGATCCTTCCCCCTTTATTCTCAGGAACAGAGCTGTATTTTACATTCTTTAGATTCTATAACAGTTTTGAACATCTTGGCTGAATTTTCTCAGTCAGCTTTATGGGGTAGAGTCACCTGCAATTCAGGTTTTCAGTTAACAGCTGTGCTGAACTCATCAAGAGTTAATTACTTGAATTTCTCGCCTCTTAATAATATAGTCAGAGGAAGATAAATGATCACAAGCCATCAAACCAAGCTGAACTGCGTGAATTTTGATGTAAAAGCTGGATTTGGATAAAGCGCCTCTGTATGTATTTGTAAGGAACCGGGGTGTATACAGCCAACTATTAACTGTGTCGGGGTTTTAATCAGTCAGTGGCGGACCTGTGTTTTCTGCTGGCAAGATAGAAACACGCCCATCAATGTAAATTCACTCATAAACTCTGATACTATTTAAACAATTCAGGTTTAAATAGTCATCAGTGCTGGACACCATGGGCTCAGTTGTTTCCTGAACCCTAAGGAACCCTGAGGAACCCTGAGGAACCCTGGGGAACCCTGAGAAGGTGTGTAAGGAAACCTGTAGCGCTGAGTAGAGTTGACTCTGTACTGTTAGGCCGTGAACTCGAGCCTCCAATCAAATCTCATTGTGACAGGCATTAAGGGATTAGGCTTGCTGTTGGTGAATGTGTGTATGGGAGTGTGTTCTGCAGAGAGAAAGTAGCAGCTTTTACACACAAACACACACTCGAATGGGCAGCTCGGGGGAGGCCGAGGAGCCTGGAGTCGCTGGTGGAGATCAGGCCGTAGCAGGATGTATGGAGAACATGGAACCGGCCACTTCAGCACCACTCCAGGTACTGCCGAGCTGCTGGGACTCCTGAGCTCACCTGAGCCGGGCAGCGGAGGGCGCTGTGCGCTGTAGTTGTGCTGTAGTTGTGCTGTAGTTGTGCTGTATTTGTTTTGTAGTAGTGATGTAGTTTTGCTATAGTTGTACTGTAGTTTTTGAGGCATTCTGGGGGATGTGGTAAGTATGGAAGCCCATTTCCGCTACCTGAAGAAAAAAAAACGTCCTCAACTAAGTCATAAATATGAGATAGAAAAGTCATAATTATGGGATAGTAAGTCATAATTATGAGATAGTAAGTCATATTTATGAGATAAAAAGTCATCTCATAATTATGGGATAGTAAGTCATAATTATGAGATAGTAAGTCATATTTATGAGATAAAAAGTCATCTCATAATTATGACTTTCTATCTCATAATTATGACTTTCTATCTCATAATTATGACTTACTATCTCATAATTATGACTTAGTATCTCATAATTATGACTTTCTATCTCATAATTATGACTTAGTATCTCATAATTATGACTTTTTATCTCATAAATATGACTTACTATCTCATAATTATGACTTAGTATCTCATAATTATGACTTACTATCTCATAATTATGACTTAGTATCTCATAATTATGACTTACTATCTCATAATTATGACTTTTCTATCTCATAATTATGACTTTTCTATCTCATAATTATGACTTACTATCACATAATTATGACTTACTATCCCATAATTATGACTTTTCTATCTCATAATTATGACTTAGTTGAGGACGTTTTTTTTTCTTCAGGTGGCGGAAATTGGCTTCCATAGGTAAGAGCTCAGCTCAGAGGAAAGAAGTTTAGAGCTGATTTGAGAATTCCTCCCGTGAGAATGTGATTCACTCCGGAAATCCTGAAGCTCCTAAAGGCAGCTTACCGTTCTTTACTATTAATAAAAAGGACAGTGGTTCTGAACAGAGTTTTGACAACTCAAAGAATGCTTAAATTGTTCTTTGGGTGGTTAAATGCTTCTTACTCAGTGATAAAACACTTCTTTCTCCTCTTTTAAATGCTATACTATAGCAACCAATTATGGTTCCACTATTATCTAGAAGTTATCAAATACTTTTTCAAAGCCCGTTTTCCATTCTACAAGTAATTTTAAGTATTTTAATCAGTAATATTTTAAAGAACCTCAATCCTGCCCAGTAAAAAATTGTATTAAATAAAGTTCCACAAATAGATTTGAGTCAAATAACCATTCCAAATTATATTGCAAATAGTTCCACTATAGATTTAGACACTATAAATCAAATTATACACAGTATTATACACAGTAGAACCATTTTTGTCTAGAGTGTATGATAGGAAAAAATTGGTTTTAATGCAATTTGGCATGTTCTCCTCCTCCACCAGTCTTACACACTGCTTTTGGATAACTTTATGCTGCTTTACTCCTGGTGCAAAAATTCAAGCAGTTCAGTTTGGTGGTTTGATGGCTTGTGATCATCCATCTTCCTCTTGATTATATTCCAGAGCTTTTCTATTTGGTAAAATAAAAATAAACTCATCATTTTTAAGTGGCTTCTTATTTTTTCCAGAGCTGAATATTATAGAACCATTTTTTGCTAAAACCCTGTTTCTGTATTAAATTTAAAATGCTTGTTGCTAGCAGATTGAGTTTGCATTGGTTCTATAAAAAGCATTTAAAAAGAGCTTCCAATATTGTTTTAAGTCAAATACGTTAAGTATAGAGCATATAATGGAAAATTGTATTAGTAATATAATACAGGAAATCGACAAATCCTGCACCTAACAGCTGGGGTTATGCATAGGGCTCAGCCAGGATCTACTACTCACTCAACTAACAATAGCAAAACCACCACAATCTGATACTGGCTCGACAAGAATCCAGAAGCACAGCCTAACACTATGTTCATGGTCTCAACTGCCAAGTAACAGACCTACCAAAAAATAACCTATGAACAAACAGAATCCCTCCTTAATCTAAGCTCACTTCCTTTAACTATGGCAACAACACACTTACCTAAGCACAATCACACACAATAAGTCACATTATAAGTTGTGTGAGCAGAACACAGCAACCACTACCATCCGATACTGGCTCGACAAGAATCCAGAAGCATAGCGAACTATGTTCATGGTCCGTGCCTCAACTGCCAAGTACTCAGACGTCTACAAAAACTCATGAGACAAATTATTACAAGAGCAGGACCACACCAATCCCCTTCATCCAAACTTAAACACAAACTTCAGTGCAAGCTCTTCTCAGGGGTCATCAGGCAGGCACCTTCCTTCGTCAGTGTTTCGCTGAATTAGGCCCACGACACCTCCAGAAGGCTCAATTAGATATATCTATGCATCAAGAAATGTTGCATTATTGTTACAACTGGTTAAAAGTTAAAACAGGTATTTTCCGTACAGGGGAATAATGTTTCTAAACAAGTCTAATATAGAAACTATATCCAGTATTATTAGTTAAAGAAATGTGTTTTATTTCAATTGAGTTTGGATTGCTTCAGGTGGGCCATTGTAAAGCACTGTTTTAATATATAAAAAAAAAAATAAATGTGAATAGAATGTATTTAGACTTTTTTTAAAGATTTTTATGTGAATGAGTCTAATCTAGATATAATCCTGATACTAAAGAGAAATAAAGTGACCAGAAATCTGCAGAACTTTTCCAAATGAATCAAAGCACCATGCAACCAAACACAGAACTGTTTATTTTAAATGAACAAATTTAAATATAAAATAAATAATCAGTTTATATGGCTTTTTTCCCTTGATAAAACTTAATTTGTTTGAGTTAGTTTATTGGATAGAAATGTGTTAATGACATTTTTTTAATATTTAATTTATTATTTTTGACCAAGGGCTCCAAAAAGCACATTCAGGTGTAGTCACCAGTTCTGTCCACATGATGGAGCTGCTGTACATGAACACACACAGAGCAGCAGATGCTCCCATCACTTTTGGCGCCGCATGATTGTGAGCAGTATGGGTCCACAAGGCTTTGTATAAGAGTTTGGTAACACTTTACAATATGCTTTTAGTAATAAAAATATTGTCATTTAGAGCATTTATTTGCTTTTTATTTGTTCTCCTCCACCAGTCTTACACACTGCTTAAGTTATTCTGCAAACAAAAATCTATGATTTGTGCTGGATTTAAGTCTTACTTCACTGATTTTGAGAAATCTTACTAAGAAAAAACTTGCTTACACAATTTACATATATTTTGTCTACCATATTTTTCAGACTATTATATATATATATTTCAGACACCTATATACTATAGGTGCACTTAATTTTTTTTTTTAATTTTCCCAAAATTCGACAGTGCGCCTTATAGTTCTGTGCTTCTTATGTATAAATTCTACCAGTCAGGTATTAAGGAGCAGTAAAGCCACTCTATAAGGGTGAGTTATCAGTGAAAACTCAGATTTAGCCCTGGGTTACCGGACACATAGGGTTTCTCAGACTAGGCATTTACGTCCTGCTAGCGCTGCGGTTAGCGGCTGATGCTAATGCTGCTGCACCAAGCCTTAGTGCCGGAGAAACTTCACTGGAAACTCAACTGTAGACAAAATACAAATGCTGGAAATCTAAGCTTACTATAATAAACTTTTTTTATCAGGAGAGAAATCTGTGTACAGTTTTGTCCCTATTAGAAGGAAAACATGGCGACACCCTTGCTCACTTCGATTTAGGCATCCTAACTAGTGTGGCTTAATGTGCCTTATAATCCAGTGTGCCTTATATATGAAAATAGACTAGAAAATAGACGTTTAAAGATTTTGCCTTGTTTTTTTTTTTGCAGTGTAATATGAGAAAAACTGAGAATCTGGGCTAAAGTTGAAGGTGTATCAGTGCGTATAGACTTTTCCTGAGCTTGCATTTACTTTCTGATGGAAAGTTTATCATCTCATTGATGACTGAGAGGAGTGATAAGTGTCCATTCAGAATCCCTGAGCCAGCAAGCCGGACTGGGCCAACAGTCAGAGCAGAACTCTCAGTAAAAAACAAGCGTTAATGATTGAGCGCGGCTTATCGGAGGCCGTGATTGATTTACGGAGAGCATTGCGCTGGATGTTTATTGATGCAATTGTTTACTTATTTGATGTACAGGCAGCTCCTTCGGCCTTTTATGATTTCACGACTAAACCGGAGCGAACGGATTTTTTTTCTCACATTTCAGTGCCTGTAAAAACAGAGCGAGGTGTCAGTACAAACATCTCAGAGGAAATGCGAGGATCGGCAGGAACTTGACATTGGACAGCATTTATCACGGGCTGCGGAGATAAAAAAAAAAAAAAACACTGTGAAAACAAAACTTAAAATTGTTCTGCTTAATGTGTTGTTCTGATTTTTAAGTCAGCTGAATGAGAAATATTGAATTGCACCCTAAAATATAGAAAACTAATAGCCTCAACTTACTTTATTAAGTTTCTTTACTTTATTAAGTTGATATAGCTAAATAATCTATTTGCGCCCGCTTCCTTTTTTGGAGCGGCCCGTGGTGTATTTTAGAAATAGAATGAAAGTTGGCCCGCTGTTAAGCAGGTTTTTATAATGTGAGATTCAAAGTTTGAAAGCTAGGTGTCGGAATCGGGCCAAAGAGTCTAAAAGCGCAGAAAACTGGGCCAAGTTCCTAAAAGTGTAGAGAATGCGCATTTCTAGCGCAGAAAAACGGGGCAAAAGAATCTAAAGGTGGAGAGAGTGCGCATTTCTGGAGCTGAAAAACAGGGCAAAATAGTCTAAAAGTGGAGAGGGTGCGCATTTCTAGCGCAGAAAACGGGGCAAAAGAATCTAAAGGTGGAGAGAGTGCGCATTTCTGGAGCTGAAAAACAGGGCAAAATAGTCTAAAAGCGGAGAGGGTGCGCATTTCTAGTGCAGAAAACGGGCCAAAGAGTCTAAAAGCGGAGAGAGTGCGCATTTCTAGCGCAGAAAAATGGGCTAAAGAGTCTAAAAGTGGAGAGAGTGCGCAGTTCTAGCGCAGAAAAACGGGCTAAAGAGTCTAAAAGTGGAGAGAGTGCGCAGTTCTAGCGCAGAAAAACGGGCAAAAGAGTCTAAAAGCGGAGAGAGTGCGCATTTCTAGCAAAACTTACAATACACATTTTGTAGAGCTTAAATTAAGCCAACTAAAGACTGTATAATAAACTGTATTTTTATAGTTTTACAGTTCATTATTATTTTTTAACTTGCCATTGCTGTGCTTTAACCGCTATTTACATGTTTTTTTTTTACATTTAAGCAGATTAATGTTTAATGATAAAAATAATGGTAAAAGTAAAATTACCTATTTTAAAAACTACTTTAAAAATGACAAATTACTCATACAATCTACTCAATTACAGCAACTTGAGTAAATGTAATTCATTATTTCCACCTCTGCAACTGCATGTGGTTTCCTTCAAAACTTAAAAGACTGAGTTAGAGTCTCGAAACCAAGTTACCTTAATATTTTAAGTTTTTTCAACTTTTTTATTGTATTTTTTATTTTAGTGAATCTGTGCTGAAATCAGCAGAGACCCAGCATGGGAACCGAGATCCTCACAGCGCAGTTTGGCCTCTTTTCCCCCTCCTGCAAATGTCTTTATTACCCAATGATGTTGAGTTTTAAACAGAAATACTTTATGGGGACTGTGCAATATTAGGCCCTACAGGTTTATGATTACCCAGTCTCCAAATAGCGGGATGGGTGAGGACTGCACAGATAACTCTGCCTGTTAATCGTTATGGAAGAGTCTGCCTCTGTCTTAGAAGCTCCTTTAGGAAAGAGAGGTTACAACATGTTCTGCTCTACACTTAAAAAAGGTTAAAAAAGTGGTTCTTGTTTCTTGGTTTGGGTGACTTGCTGTGTCTGTACAAGAAAGAAAGAAACCTTATTTAATCTGTATTTATTAAAGCTTTACTTTAAGCTTTTACACCTTTTCCCACAATCTAAAAAATGTTTAATGCATATATTTAATGAATATGAATAACCTTAAATAAGTGGTTATCAGAATTTTGGTCCAACCTGACCTGCAATACATATTAAATATTCATAAAGCAGAACAATACTGGGACAGTCAGAGCATCCCTGAAGACTGATTTCAGAACTACTGCTTTAAAGATTTATAATTTATTATTTAAGAAGCATTATTTTAGAATATGTTTAATTTACTTGGTATTAATAAGATTTCCAAGAGAAAAGTATACTCAAAGCATTTTTAAAACTTAAGGAAATATTTTTAGTCTGATTTTTTGCAACATTTATTTAAAATATATATTTTTGTCAGATTTTTTGTAACATTTTAGTTAAAAAATATATTTTTGTCAGATTTTTTGTTACGTTTTTAGTTAAGAACATTTTTTCAGTCAAATTTTTGTCAGATTTTTTTTTTTACATAAATATAATATATTTTTTCAGGTTTTTCTTAACTTTTTCAGTTAAGAAAATATTTCAGTCAGATTTTTAAAAACATTTTTAGTTAAGAAAATATTTTCTGTCAGATTTCTGAACCTCTTTAGTTAAGAAAATATTTTCACACCTTTGCACGTTTTCATTCATTTTCAAATTAATTTTATAAATGTGTTTTTTTTTTTATTTTGAAGGTCTTTTACTTCTAGGCCAGATTAATCAGAACATGATGTGTATTTTATAAACAATTATTAACAATAATTATTAACTGACACTATTTACTACATAATTAAACATTATAAAAAAATTGTAATAAGTAATAATGCTTTAATAATGTGTTATTCTTTGTGTCAATTAGTTTTTTTCCTTTATGTATTTATTTATATATTAATTAATTTATTTATTTACTTATTTACTTGTTTAGTTGGTGTTTCTTTAGAAACGTAAAATTTAACTAGGGAAGGGAAAATTTAACTAGGGAATAAGGAAGGGAAAAATAAAGGTAAGAGGAAATAAAAAAAATAGGGAAAAGAGGGAAAATATAGGGAATATATAAAAAATGGTTATTTTTTCTTCTGTCTTGTTTGAGACCTATCACCCGTTCATTAGATTTGTCAGTTTTTCCATTTTTTTTTTGTCAATTTTTCAGTTGTATTGATATCTTTACTCATTTCCTCAATACAAAATAGCAAAAATTAAAATAAAAAATGATTATTTGAGAAATTCTCTCTGTTGTAAGTACTGTTAATGAATATACTCTCACTCTACAGTTATGATTCTTCACTTTTAAAAGTGTAAATTCTTTCAGACCCTGTGTTTAAAGCTCCCGTGTTTTGATCATCAGAAGCGTCACATGAAAGTCATATGAAGCAATGGAGCTGCTCTCAGTGGAGCTGATAAGTGTGGGTTTAAACTGGAGTGCATTCAACTCGTCTGATGGAATCAGCTCACTGAGAGGAGTTTCTTTACGTCAACAGAGAATTCTGACATCTCTAATCAGCGCAGACGATACGATCAGCTCAGAGACGAGATTAGACTTCAAAGATCCATCAATTTTAACATACTGCAGGTTTGATGCAGATTCTGGAGCAAATACTGTTTATTTATCGTTATTTTACTTTATCAAAAGTCTTTTTTACAAGAAAATTTTCAGTTAAATCAGACTTTTGTTACATTTTTTTTATTAAAAGTAAAAGAAAAGTGCAGATGTACTCAAAAAATAAAATTAAATTCATTTTAAAATAAAAAATTGCTCTACATTAATTAAAAAAATACATTTTTGCGCATTTTTATACATTTTCAAATGAATTTTATAAATGCGTTTTACATATTTCTTTTCAGTATGGGTCTAAGATAAATTAAGTTAAATATGATAAATGATAGTAAAAATTCAATTAAAATCAGATTAATCAGGACAGTATGTGTGTTATATAAACAGATATGTACATATAAACACTAACACATGTAATCTTTTAGATTTATATATATATTTTACATTTATTAAACCCAGTAGAACATATATATATATATTTCTTTGTATTTTTTCTCTAAAACATCTCAGTTTTTATACACCAATGTAATTTATGATGGATTTTCTTCCATCATGAAGAATTTAAATCTAAAACCATTGATTTTATCTAAAAAACTTTTTAAAAGTTTTTTTAAGAGTTTATTCAAAAAACGCAGCTAAAAAAATGAGAATTCTGACATTTTTAATCAGCATAGACGATAAAATTAGCTCAGAGATGAGATTATACATGAAAGATACATTCATTTTTTCACATAATGCATGTTTGATTACTGATTCTAAAGCTAAAATAAATCGTTTTTTTTTGTTTATTTTTCGTTATTTTACTTTATCAAATAACTTTCATTTCTTACCAATCACTGACTCTTCTCCAGAAGGCCTTTATTTCTGCAGGAGGCCTTTTAAACAGTAGGTTTTAACAGTAGGGCTTTACAGGTGTAGATGATACAACATCCTTATTTTCTGCAGCAAAATACGTTATTTCCACTCTGAAAATTAGAATTTTCCAACAGATCATTTGGAGAAGCTGCCTGTTCATTTTCTCTCTCTACTCCACTTAATAATAATTACAGATCAGTAAATCTGAATTTAGGAATCAACCCAAATTCTGTTTGAAAGTTTAAAAATAGACATAAAAAGTAAAAAAAAAACATAAAAAACTAAAGGATTGGAGAACATGAACTGTTTAATTTGTATTTAGAAAAGTAAAAATATTGATTTTAAAATGAAGTTCGGGAAAGAGCCAATGATATTATGATTTTATTAATTATATTTTGACATTAGCACTTTAAATATTTACTTAAATACTTATTTTTAGATTTTCTATTACAATTAAATTATGCTTGTTTTGCATAAAAGCTTTTTTTTTTAATGTAATGCTTAAGTATTGGAAAAAAATCCTCAAGATTTAGTGGTGTAATGTCAGGCAGACGTCTGACAAAAATCCTGGCCTGTTAAGGGATTAAAGAACTTTAAGAACTTTTTAGGGTTTTTTTTTCGTTTTTTTTTAAGGAGAGGAGGGGCGTAGAGAGAGCATGTGCTTATCATTGTCTCTTATATAAAGCAGCTATACCTTATTATACAATTCTTCATTTTGTTACTATTTATTGATTTGACACACTGTTAAACGAAAATAAATGTTTCAAAAAAATGTTGAAGTAAATTCCAAGCAGTCAAACACATTTGCACTCAATCGCACTGATTTTCCCGTTAAGTAAAGTTGACGTTCTACACCCGGCAGCCAGGCTGAGCAGTCTGAGCAGTCTGAGGGGAGCTTGCATAAGCTGTGTGGTTTGCAGATAGCAATCTGTTGACAAGGTCTTCGCCATGTCACTATACTTACGTACTTACCTGTGCCATCTCCCCCCAGTCACTCACTCCACGCTGTCTTTTTTTACCTTACCAGATCAACTGGCATCACGCGAATGACCACACCGACCCCCTGTCCGTCCTAATTCCTGTATTTTCTTCATTCCTGTGCTTTTGTAGTCCACATTATCAAAACCAGACGATATAGTAGTTCCAATGTAGTTCCACCACTGTCCAGAGAAAGTTAAAGTTATTCCATGTGGGATAAGCAGAGTTTTTAAAAGCTGGCGGTTTTCGGGCCCCTGGCGTCGTCGCCGCTGCCGCCGCCGTGTCCTGTTGGGTCAGTCCGGTGGGAATGAAAAAGCCTCATTGAAGAGAAGGTAGAAATAGGCAGTGGTTACAAATGGAGTTTGGTCAGTGGTCGGAGATCCCTATTGTGAAGATAGATAGGACTTTGTTCACAAACTGGAGTTTGAAGTTTGAAAGGGGGAAATAGGCAGCGCAGTTACATCAGTTTGGAGCAGTCCTTTGACTTTTAGCCCCGGGCGGCACGGGTGACTGATTACAGGACACAGACATGACATGGCAACCTCGTATATCAGGTGCAGGAGACGATCGAGGAGGGACAGCGGATCCTCTCTCTCTCTCTATATATATATAACGAGACGGCCATAATCCCATTCAAACTGCAGCAGAGTCTCTATAATACCACTGTAACCACTACACTATATTACAGGTTTACAGTGTGAGACCTGCTGCCCAAATACAAACCAATTTGAACCAATGTAAACCAGTGTGAACATGTGTACTTGGTTATGGTCACTCTAAAAACTTTGAGGGCATTAGTAAGTTAAACATCTATATTAAAAATCAATATATTTTTTTCTATTTTAAGTTCAGGCAATTTTTTTTATATATTTTTTTATTTCATTTTTGTTTGTACTTTTTTGAATAGATAATTTTGCGTCAGCACAGTGTGGGACTTGCTTTCCAAGTCCAAACCAAGTGATCCAATGTGAACAATTGTGTATTTTCTTGTGGTCACTCTATACACTCAAAAAAATATATATTTATAGTTATTAAATAAACATAAATTAAAATAATAAATAAATATTCTACCTTAATATGTTGTGATTAAATAAGTTATTCATTATATTTTAAGTTCTGCCAAATCTCAAATGTATTTTTATATTATATTTGGAAGAATGTTTTATTTTTTTACTTTTTTGAATGGATAATTTTGCATCAGCACTGTTTCATTCTGAGGGTTAGTCGACTGTCTTTTATAAATGTCACATTTCATATTTAGATTCTTGCCAGTAGATTATTTTATTTTATATTTTATTTTAAGTGTCATTACAAGAGAAACCTGTTTAAGAAGGTTAGCATGTTAGCTAAACTAGCACAGAGTTCCAGTAATTCGATATAGAGCCATATAGGGAGAGAGTCTGGTGGAGCCTCTTAATATTTATGACAAATGGGAATGGAAATTAATGTAATTTGTGATATAATAGTGAAAAGAATAAAAATAAAATAGATAATCTTAAAAAATAAATTAAGAAAACAATTTATTTTACCTGGAACAAACTACCCTCCACTACCAGATCAGGAGAATCTCTCGCTATTGTGGGGCCTAATTTAGGATATTGAAGAGCATCACGAACGACACTATCTTTAATAAACTCCTGAAGACAGAGCTCTTCAAAGAGCACTAACTCTCTTAACACCTCTAACTAACTACTTTCTACTACCAGATCAGGAGAATCTCTCACTATCTTTAATAAACTCCTGAAGACAGAGCTCTTCAAAGAGCACTAACTCTCTTAACACCACTAACTAACTACCTTCTACTACCAGATCAGGAGAATCTCTCACTATCTTTAATAAACTCCTGAAGACAGAGCTCTTCAAAGAGCACCTACTCTCCTAACACCTCTAACTAACTACCTTCTACTACCAGATCAGGAGGATCTCTCACTATCTTTAATAAACTCCTGAAGACAGAGCTCTTCAAAGAGCTCTTACTCTCCTAACACCTCTAACTAACTACCTTCTACTACCAGATCAGGAGAATCTCTCACTATCTTTAATAAACTCCTGAAGACAGAGCTCTTCAAAGAGCACTAACTCTCCTAACACCTCTAACTAACTACCTTCTACTACCAGATCAGGAGGATCTCTCACTATCTTTAATAAACTCCTGAAGACTGAGCTCTTCAAAGAGCACTTACTCTCCTAACACCTCTAACTAACTACCTTCTACTACCAGATCAGGAGAATCTCTCACTATCTTTAATAAACTCCTGAAGACAGAGCTCTTCAAAGAGCACTAACTCTCCTAACACCTCTAACTAACTACCTTCTACTACCAGATCAGGAGAATCTCTCGCTATCTTTAATAAACTCCTGAAGACAGAGCTCTTCAAAGAGCTCTTACTCTCCTAACACCTCTAACTAACTACCTTCTACTACCAGATCAGGAGAATCTCTCACTATCTTTAATAAACTCCTGAAGACAGAGCTCTTCAAAGAGCACTAACTCTCCTAACACCTCTAACTAACTACCTTCTACTACCAGATCAGGAGAATCTCTCGCTATCTTTAATAAACTCCTGAAGACAGAGCTCTTCAAAGAGCTCTTACTCTCCTAACACCTCTAACACACTAACTGCTTCTAACCTCATTTCCTTCTTCCCCTCCTTCACTCCTCTATCCTATTATTCCCCTTTGACCTCCTCTTATCCCTATCCAAAGATGTTTTACCTTTAAACTTATTTTACATTGTACTTGACTATTGTAAGTCGCTTTGGACAAAAGCGTCTGCCAAATGTAATGTAATGTAATGTAATTTTACTTATTTTACTAAAACACAATATTCATTTGTATAATATTGTGTGTGTTAAATTCCTTTATTCACTCGGCCTGTGATAGATGTTCTGTAGTTCTCAGGTTTCAGTAAGAGTGATGTGATCAGAGATGAGAGAGATAAATCATTACAGGCTCTTCACTGCTAAGTAGAAAACTAGGCTATATGAGAATAAGAAATGATAGATTGACTGATTGATTGAGTAAGGGAGTGATTGATTGATTGATTGATTAATTGAAAAGCTGATTCTCTTGTTACCTGCTGGTCAGGGATTAGATAGGCTATTAATTAATGGCCCAGTTGGCAGCCATTGTAGTATATACAGCTCTGAAAAAAAAAAACATTAAAGTATGAGTTTCTTTGATTTTACCATATTAAAAACCTCTGGAATATAATCAAGAGGAAGATGGATGATCACAAGCCATCAAACCACCAAACTGAACTGCTTTAAAAAAAATTGCACCAGGAGTAAAGCAGCATAAAGTTATCCAAAAGCAGTGTGTAAGACTGGTGGAGGAGAAGAACATGATGCCAAGATGCATGAAAAAACTGTGATTAAAAACCAAACCAGGGTTTTTCCACTAAACATTGATTTCTGAACTCTTAAAACTTTATTTAGTAGTGAGTAGTGAAATTTCACGACTGGACTTGTTGTTGCACAGGTGCTGCATCCTACAGTATCACAGTACCACAGGCCTGGAGTTCACTGAGCTCCTGAGAGCCTGAGACCCATTCTTTCATTAAACCTTTTAAAGTAATAAGAGCTCATTTTTTCTACTGATTTTATGTGATTTAGATACTTTAATCATGTTTATTTTACTGTGTAGGAATGTTCAATATCATATATAAAACAAAAAATGTTAAACACTGGCTTTCCAATGTAATAGACAATGAAAATTGTAATAATAATATTTTATTTTATTTTATTTCATTTTATGGTATTCGTTTCTTCTTTTGTGTGCATTACAGGTTGAAAAAAGTTTTGTTAAATATTTTTTTTCCATTACTGGGACAAAACTAAGGATTGAAAGGGTTAAGAGTACTGAATTGAGAGTTGGTGGACTCCTATAATATACAGGACTAAATAGCTGTAAATGGCTGTAATTTGTCATTATGAATAATCTGGAAATGAAAAGTCTGGTTTATAAAGGTTAGCCTGGGTTACCGTGAGGCTTTTCCCATGTGATACATGTAGCTAACGATCTCTCCATTTATCTGGATCTACCTGGATTGAACACTCTGACTTGGCATGTGACGGAAAGAGCCATAACCTTGTGGATTAGATTTTATAGAGCCGTGGAGGCCGTTCACAGGGCTCTTGAGATTTAGGCTACGATAAAGACTTTAATGGTAAGCCAGATAAGATTTGCAGAACGTGAGTCACTCCTCACTGTTTCTGAGGCCAGAACAAA
Source organism: Astyanax mexicanus (assembly GCF_023375975.1). Classification (NCBI taxonomy): domain Eukaryota; kingdom Metazoa; phylum Chordata; class Actinopteri; order Characiformes; family Acestrorhamphidae; genus Astyanax; species Astyanax mexicanus. Next base: position 2,575,680 of record NC_064420.1, on the reverse strand, counting down.
TCTCCTGAGCAAATAAGGAGATGAGGAAGAGATTCCCAAAGACACGTTAAAGTTAGAGTTAGCACCTTAGCACTTGCTTAGATTAGACAGTTTACTTGAATTTCTTGCATCTTAATGTGCACAAAAAAGCAAAAGGCACTTTCAGAAATAAATCTATATATATAAATATATATGTATAATGAGACCACTGAAAAATGATGAGTTTCTTTGATTTTACCAAATTTAAAACCTCTGAAATATAATCAAAAGGAAGATGGATGATCACAAGCCATCAAACCACCAAACTGAACTGCTTGAATTAGTTTTGCACCAGGAGTAAAGCAGCATAAAGTTATCCAAAAGTAGTATGTAAGACTGGTGGAGGAGAACATGATGCCAAGATGCATAAAAACCAGGGTTATTCCACCAAATATTAATTTATGAACTCTTAAAACTTCTCAAATAAACATTTTCTGTAAATAAATGCTCTAAATTGCAATATTTCTATTTAGAATTTGGGAGAAATGATGTCTATATGTTCATTTTACTCAAATATAAACCTATAAATAGCAAAATCAGAGAAACTGATTCAGAAACTGAAGTGGTCTCTTAATTTTTTTTATCTATATCTATCTAAAATTTATCATTTATGATCATCATGTTAATAATAACTAAAACACACAAAACACATAAACAGGATTAGTCTCTTATGCATATCTAAATTATCAGTTGTCCGGCAAGTAAGTTCAGGTGTTTTCCAAGCAATTCTAAACAATACTGTACAGTAAATATAGTCTGCATAGTGTCCAGGGGGATCTGCAGAGCCATATAAATCAAGATCTTATCAAAAATGTTTTTACAAGCTAATCAAGATATTCCCATACTGACAAAAAATCAACCTAATTAGTAACCATTAATAAACTAATTGTAAACCATTTATAAACCCTTTATAAAGGTAGTCTTATTTTAATGTGGTATCGGATTTATTTTTAATTAAATGTACATGTCTTTTAGTAGTGATATACAGTAATTAATGGCATAATTCATACACATTCATTTGAGTTTGCGAGGCAAAAAAATTGCTATTGATAAAAAATACTATAAATTTATAATGTAATGTAAAAAAAAAAAATTAAGATCTAATGCATACATTTTAAATCAATAAATCAATTCAAATCTTAAGTCACTTTTAGCCTAAATTTGTATTTCTAAGTTTTGGATCTAAGTATTTTAAATCTAAAAAAAAAAAGTTATATGTTATATGTTATATATGAACTTTAAACAGTAATTTTCACCACTTTCAAAGTCAAAAAACAAAAAATCTTAGATAAAATTCTAATTTATGAATTACCACATATGTGTGTATATATATATATATATATATATATATATATATGTCACATTTTCCCAGTATATACAATACAGATCCAATACTTTGTCAGTTTTAAGCTCCATATCTTAACTGTAACTGCCTGTAAAATGTGTTATACAGTAAATTAAGTTGTTTAGCCTGGTTAAAAGAGGTTTTACTGCGTGTTTAGAGAGTTTACTTGGTCACCGTTTTGGGCAGCTCCTGTCCTCGTGCAGGCGTGTGGGTGGATGAGTGGTAGGTAAAGTTTTACTGTCCTGGTGGCCGTATGAACCGGAGAACGTTGACCTGTGGCTTTGTACTGTCACTTTCCCTTCTTCAAATATCTCCTGGGCTGTGTTTGCCTTGGCTCTGATGTGTGCGAGCTTGCTCCACTTGTTTACGTAAATGCTCCAATGCTTTACTTTTGGTTTTCCCTCAGATAACAAACATAACCTGCGTGTTAGCATATCAAATCAAATCAAATCAAGGTTTATTTGATTTATTTCACATGCAAAAGTCGTGAAATACCTGCTTATTTGTGGTTTCTTATGTAATCAATCATATTAAAGGCGAAATCCTGTGTAAAATTGACTTTTTGTTGTAGTAAAACTTGATAAAAAAGTTCTTACTTTTGATGATTAGCACACCTCCGTTCTCCCACAGCGTTCAGAGATCCAGAAATTGTAACAGTTTGTCCAAAAACCATTCAGATTGGGCGTCACGGGGCATAATAATTTGCCCCGATAAATTGCTTTTTACACCGTTATTCAAGCTCAAAGTAGCTCCACACCTCCTTGCTAGAATAAAAAAGTGCACAAGAAGCTTATTAAAAAATATAGACTCTGGAGTCTATGTATAATGTATATATATGTATATATGTCTGTCATTATCAGTACAGTGATGGCGGTGCTCTGAGCTGAAGCTAGCATTATAGGATGTAAACAGAGGTTTTTAAGAGTTTTTTTTATATGATACCATTAAATTATTAAAGAAGACTTTCTATACTATCAATGTTATGAATATCAAGTTATATTACTGTAGCATTTCGGACTAATTGGAGTAAAAATGGAGTAGGCCTATTCGGTTTTGCGTAAACCAGAGTTTGGAGCCCAATAAAACCAGCAAATTAAACTTGTATCAAATGACATCATGAAATGCTAGAAGAACCCTTTACAAACTATCAATGTTATTAGTATCAAGTGATTTTACTGCAGCATTTTAGAGTAATGCGAGGTCAAACTTTGGAAAAGTGCCTATTCGGTTTTGCACAAACCAAAGTTTGGAGCCAAATAAAACCAGCAAATCAAACTGTTATCAAATGACATCATGAAATCCTAGAAGTACAATTTACATGATATCAGTTGTATGAGTATTAAGTGATTTTACTGCAGCATTTTGGAGTAATGGGAGGTCAAACTTAGGAAAAGTGCCTATTCGTTTTTTTCCTAAACCAGAATTTGACACCACTCTATTTGTTTTAGACACAAATATCTGAAATTCACAATTATGAAAGCTGTTTGTTTTCTTCTAAGGGAAGAATTATGGGTGGGAAATTCTCATGTTAAAATGAAATGTGACTGTTTTCACTACATGAACCCACACAGCCATCATAAGCAGATTTCAGCCGAATCGTAATTAAAATACAGAGAACATGTACTGTAGGCTTCTTAAAGGAAAATACAGAAATGTTCTTCAGGATGTATTATATTACGTGGCCACAGAATCAGATTGAGAGCCAGCCAGCCTGATTTTCATGCTTAAATGATGTGTTTGCTAAGTCTCTGTTAATTCTTGCACAATAAACAACAGCAGTGACTCTGAGTAGCTGGAAAAATGCTGACCTTTATGTA